>NC_045439.1:32826354-32886451 GCF_002776525.5 Piliocolobus tephrosceles
ATTTATTTATTTATTTATTTATTTATTTATTTATTTATTTATTTATTGAGAAAGTCTCACTCCGTCACCTAGGCTAGAGTGTAGTGGCACAATCTCAGCTCACTGCAACCTCCACCTCCTGGATTCAAGTGATTCTCCCGCCTCAGCCTCCCCAGTAGCTGGGATTCCAGGTGCCCACCACCACACCCAGCATATTTTTGTTATTTAGTAGAGACGGGGTTTCGCCATGTTGGCCAGGCTGGTCTCAAACTCCTGACCTTAGGTGATCCACCCACCTCAGCCTCCCAAAGTGCTGGGATTATAGGCATGAGCCACTGCGCCCAGCCTCACATTGCTCTCTTCTGTAGAAAGTGCTTCTGGCTGGGTGCAGTGGCTCACACCTGTAATCCTAGCACTTTAGGGGGCTGAGGCAGGCAGATCATGAGGTCAGGAGTTCGAGACCAGCCTGACCAACATGGTTAAACCCCATCTCTACTAAAAATACAAAAATTAGCCAGGCGTGGTGGGGGGCACCTGTAATCCCAGCTACTCGGGGAGGCTGAGGCGGGAGAATTGCTTGAACCTGGGAGGTGGAGGTTGCAGTGAGCTGAGATCATGCCACTGCACTCCAGCCCGGGTGATGGAGCAAGACTCCATCTCAAAAAAAACAAAAAGTGCTTCTCACCATAAAACTTCCTGAAAGCCTGCTAGGTTCCAGGCCTTGGTATTGACTGTTGCCTTGTCCTTGGCCCAGGGGTACCTGTGGGTCTGGTCAAGGATTGGAGAGTATTTAGAAGTGTGGTAGGAAGCCGGGTGCAGTGGCTCACGCCTGTAATTCCAGCATTTTGGGAGGCCAAGGTGGGTGGATCACTTGAGGTCAGGAGTTCGAGACCAGCCTGGCCAACACAGCAAAACCCCATCTCTACCAAAAAACACAAAAATTAGCCAGTCGTGTTGCTGTACATCTGTAATCCCAGCTACGGGGGGGGGGGGGCTGAGGCAGGAGAATCGTCTGAACCCGGGAGGCAGAGGTTGCAGTGAGCCAAGATCGTGCCACTGTACTACAACCTGGGTGACAGAGTGAGACCCCCTGTCTCCAAAAAAAAAAAAAAAAAAGTAGAAGAAAAGGTGGTCAGGGAAAGGCCAACTTGTGAGACCACTGGGAGGCACTGTGGGTGTTTGAGTCCCGTTAACTAAATGGGAATAGGGTCCTAGATCAAATCAGAATTTATCTTTTATTTGTTTATTTATTACTGAGACAGGGTCTCACTCTGTCACCCAGGCTGGAGTGCAGTGGTGCGATCTCAGCTCACTGCAGCCTCAACTTCCTGGGCTCAGGCAGTCCTCCCACCTCTGCCTCCTGAGTAGCTGGGACCACAGGAGTTTGCCACCATGCCCAGCTAATTTTGTTTTATTTTCTGTAGAGACAAGGTGTCACTATGTTACCCAGGCTGGTCTTGAACTTGTGGCCTCAAGTGATCCTTTCATCTTGTCCTCCCAAAGTGCAGGAATTATAGGTGTGAGCCACTACGCCTGGCTATGACTTACCTTTTAAATTGATCTCTGTACCCATCTTATCCAGGATGGCAGTGGCTCTGAAGAGAAGCGGAAAAGTGTATTGGCCTCAACTACCAAGGGTGGGGTGGAGTTTTCTGAGCCTTCCTTAGCCACCAAGCGAGCACGAGAAGACAGTGGGATGGTACCCCTCATCATCCCAGTGTCTGTGCCTGTGCGGACTGTGGACCCAACTGAGGCAGCCCAGGCTGGAGGTGTTGATGAGGACGGGAAGGGTCCTGAACAGAACCCTGCTGAGCACAAGCCATCAGTCATCGTCACCCGCAGGCGGTCCACCCGAATCCCTGGGACAGATGCTCCAGCTCAGGTATGAGAGGCGCCCCTTCTAAACATCTCCAGCACCTGAGTGCTCCTGGGGCCCAGGACCCTATGGGGAAAGGAGAACATGGCAGTGTAGGAAGGTATCAGGGAACCTGTGGAGATATTGTTTTTATTTTCCAAACCAAATCTCTAGACAGATGTCTGTTTTTCTAGATCAGCAAATTTTGATTTGGCCCGTACTGGGTGCTGGGAATTAGAGATGTTTGCTTATACTGTCACTACTGAGATCTTAACATCTCTCTTTTTTTTTTTTTTTTTTTTTTTTGAGACAGAGTCTCACTCTGTCACCCAGGTGGGAGTGCAGTGGCACCATCTCCACTCACTGCAACCTCTGCCTCCTGGGTTCACACCATTCTCCTGCCTCAGCCTCCCGAGTAGCTGGGATTACAAGTGCCCACCACCACACCCAGCTAATTTTTTGTATTTTTAATAGAGGCGGGATTTCACTATGTTGGCCAGGCTGGTCTTGAACTCCTGACCTCAGGTGATCCACCCACCTTGGCCTTCCAAAGTGCTGGGATTATAGGCATAAGCCACCACACCTGGCCTTTTTTTTTTTAAGAGGGAGTCTCACTATGTCGCCCAGGCTGGAGTGCAGTGGCGCGTTCTCCACTCACTGCAACCTCCGTCTTCCGTGTTCAAGCAATTCTGCTTCAGCCTCCTAAGTTGCTGGGATTATAGGTGCCTGCCACCACGCCCAGCTAATTTTTGTATCTTTAGTAGAGATGGAGTTTTGCCATATTGGCCAGGCTGATCCTGAACTAACCTTAGGTGATCCACCCACCTTGGCCTCCCAAAGTGCTGGGATTACAGGCGTGAGCCACTGCGCCTGGCCAAACCTCAGTTTTTATTGTGTCAGTTCCTTAAATTTCTTAAAAGTTCTGCTCAGTTTCTCAGCCTCTCCGTTGTCTTTTCCAGTAATAGCATTCACCCTCTAGGGAAAACGCAGCTTCAAATACTGGGCTCACCTCTTTAGCATTCTTTTTTTCCCCCTGGATCTTGGCTCTTTAATTCTTTGCTTATTTGCCCTCTGATATCTTCAGAAATGTGTTTTGCACATCGAGTCCAGATTTTCTGGTTATTCTCAGCTGGAGAGTTGGCCTGCATGCCTCTGTAATAGGCAGGGGAGTACCACAGTCTCTGCTCTCTGGGTTCCTATTCTCTGGTTGAGGAAACGTTTGTGGTAGAGGCTGGAGGTCTGGGCAGCTTGTTCTGAGAGTGAGCAGGAAGGAGCCTGAGCAGCTCCACAGCTCAATGCCCCTATTTTATAAATGAGGAGCGAGGTCCAGAAAAGACAAGAGACTGACTTAAGGTCATACAGCCAAGTAATGGTAGCGCTAGCCCTAGAATTGGGATCTCCTGAATCCCTGCCTGTGAGTACTTCTACTACACCAGGCTTTGGGGGGAGGTTTTGTTATTTGTTTATTTCATTCATTATTTTTTATTCTTTGTACTACAGATACTTTCTTTCATGCATAAAAGTAGAGAGGGCTATAATGAATGCCAGTGTTTAGCCATCACCCAGATTTCACAGTTATCAAAACATAGCCAATCTTGTTTCACCTGTACCTCTGCTTCTCCATGCTGCTGGGTTATTTTGAAGCACATCCTGAACATCGTATCATTCCATCCATATATACTTCAGTTTGTGTCTGAAATACATAAGGACTCTTTCTTCTTCAACATTATCTCAGTAGCATTACCACACCTAAAAAATGAACATGACTATTTTTGTCAAATATTCAGAATAGTTTAAATCCCTTATTATAAAATTACAAGTGATTACAGCTAGCTGATTTTTTTGTTAGATTTCTTGTCAAGAAAGTTTGCGGGGGGGGGGCCTTTGGCTTCTGCATTTTTTTTTTTTTTCTGTGCAAATCATATTATTTCCCTAAGGGAAGAAAAATGAACAATTTTATTTCATCCCAATTTCTAGAAGGGAAAAGAGGGCGCAGATGAGTGAAGGACATGGCCACAGCCTCAGAGGGGAGTCAGGGCCCTCTGCTGGAAGGTGTTTATGGGAATCAGAACCTTGGCAGGGAGACAGCTCATTATTCTAAGGCCCACTTGGTCAACGTGGCCAGCCTTACCTGTTATACTGAGTATGCAGAGGGATAAACTGGGTGCTGCTCATCCTGTAGGGCTCCATTCTCTGCCTTTGAGATTATAGGAATCGAGCAAGGGAAGGCCTCTGTTGTCTTATAGTCCTGCTTTCTATTCTAGATAGAGGCCCATAAGGCACACCTAGCAAGGAGAAGTAGGCGGGCTAACCTTTGTCAGCGTGCATGGGCCAGACTTTCCTAGTGGGATTAATACTATGAGAACAAAAGTTCTGCAAGGACAAAGACTGTCCATTCCATTTTTTTTTCTTTTTCCTTTTTGTTTTTTGAGAGTCCAGTTCTGTTGCCCAGGCTAGAGTGCAGTGGCACGATCTTGGCTCACTACAACCTCCACCTCCCGGGTTCAGATGATTCTTGTGCCTCAGCCTCCTGAGTAGCTGAAATTACAGGCACCTACCACCATGCCCAGCTAATTTTTGTGTTTTAGTAGAGACAGAGTTTTGCCATGTTGGCCAGGCTGGTCTCGAACTCCTGACCTCAAGTGATCCCTCCACCTCAACCTCCCAAAGTGCTGAGATTACCACGCCCGGCCTTGTCCATTCCATTTTGTAGTCCCATGCCCAGCTCAGGTCTTAGCACGCAGTAGGAACTTTCATCTAACGCAGAGCCTGGAGTTTAAGTAGTGATAGCCAATATTTACTGAGGTACCAAGTAGTGTTCTCAGTGATTTCCATGTATTAATTCATGTAGTCCTCATAGTTACCCCAGTAAGTAGGCACTTACTAGGTAGGCACCATGTTAAAAATGAAGATGCACAGAAAGATTGAATAATTTTAAGTGGCAATAAAGGTGGTAGGTCCTAACCCAAGCAGTCCAGCTGCAGAGCCTGGGCCCTGAACTACTGTACTCTTCTGCCCTATCACACACTTTACAGCAGAGGTGGGGAACGGTGGTCTGGGGGCCAAATCCAGAGCTAAGAATGGTGTTACAATTTTATACGATTAGTTTTAAAAAGAAAAAGGGAAAGAAGATGAATATGTAACAGAGATCACATGTGGCCCACAAAGCCTAAAATATTTACTCTCTGGCCCCTTACAGAAAAAGTTTGCTGACCTCTGGCCTAGAGGAGACAATAAGGGCTTTTGGACCTGCTCCTTTTTTTCAGGCTTGCCTTGGTGGGTGTGGTGGGCAGCCTAAGTTCCAAAGGTGAGACTGGCAAGCTGTGGAGACTGGCAAGCTGTGGTTAAGACTTCACTTTCCCTGGGACACAAGGCTGAGCCATCTTTGTTTTCTTTCCTTCTCCAGGCGGAAGACATAAATGTCAAGTTGGAGGGGGAGCCTTCCGTGCGGAAACCAAAGCAGCGGCCCAGGCCAGAGCCCCTCATCATCCCCACCAAGGCGGGCACTTTCATCGCCCCTCCCGTCTACTCCAACATCACCCCATACCAGAGCCACCTGCGCTCTCCTGTGCGCCTAGCTGACCACCCCTCTGAGCGGAGCTTTGAGCTGCCTCCCTACACGCCACCCCCTATCCTCAGCCCTGTGCGGGAAGGCTCTGGCCTCTACTTCAATGCCATCATATCAACCAACACCATCCCTGCCCCTCCTCCCATCACACCTAAGAGTGCCCATCGCACGCTGCTCCGGACTAGTGAGTGACCTCCCTCCGCGGCCCTGGCAAGAGCGGGGCTGGGGCAGTGGGCAGGGAGGCATCTCAGCCTATGGGGCTGCTGTGGGATTGGGCTGGAACACTCTGGGAGAAGGAGCTCTGCTGTCTTCTCTGAGATTGAGAAGGAGGTTGTCCTCATTCAACAAGGAGGGGCGGGGGTCCCGCCCAGCTGCTTGGATTCAAATCTCAATTTCATCATTTACTGTTACATCCACTTTTGCAAGTCACTTCAACTCCGTGGGCCTCAGTTTTTTCAGTATTAAGATGGGGATATTAGTAGTACTTGGTTGATGGTGAAATTGCCAATATTCAACTATTTTTGGGTTCACAAATAGTAGTTTCCTTTGGTTCAACCTAATGACCACTTCCTAGGCTCAGGTGCATTAGCACACATAAAGCTGGAACATCATGCCAGGCCATGCTGTTTGCTCATAGCCCTTTGCAGCAGATCTGGTCTCTGGGGCTCTCAAACAGTCCTTTTGGCCAAAAACAGACACTCTGGAAATATTGGGCTGGCGTGGGGTGGTGTGCTGCCGAAAAATGTTGCCCACTCCACGAGGAGATCCATTTCCTCTGCAAAATGGGATAATCCAATCCCTTAGGGTGGTAGAGAGGATTAAGTGGAAGTAGCTAGCTCATAGATGCCTTTGGCCAATTAACCTTTGACTGTGACCTCACCCATGGTGTAGCTCTCTGGTGCCCCCTGGTGTCTGTGGGTGCAAAATGTTTGCCCTAGGCTGGCCAGCCTTCTGTCCTGCTTCCTGGGGAGGCTTCTCCCTGGCTAGGCTGTGTAGGAAGAGGAAGCCATTGTAGAGATCAGACTGGCAGCCAGCGAGAGGTCAGTCTGCTCACGAGTAGTTACCGAACACTTGGGCGTAAGGCCTTGAACTGGGTCCTGTGAGGGCTCCAAGAATGTACAGGACACCGTGGTCTGTTCTATAGAGAATGCAAGGTCATTAGGGAGTTGACATGAAAGCCTGGGAGTTGGAAAAACAGAGGTTCCTGGCAGTGTGGGATCTGTAGCCAGTGAGTGAAGCCCCTAGCAGCTAGCCTGGGCTGGTGAGGACTGCATTCAAGTGGGGTGGGGCCAGAGCTGAGCCCCAGAGATGGAGGAGGGCAGGGGCAGGAAGGACACACTAGGGAGAGGAAATGACTGGTGCAAAGGCCTGTAGATGGGACCATGCAGGGAGAGTGAGGGGCCGAGAGGTAAGCAGTCAGCTAGGATGCAGGTCCAGGCACACGGGTGGTGAGAGGTACAGATGGAAGCGGAACTGCCTGGAACCCTGAGGGGAGGGTTGCAGGTTTTATCTCACATTGCAGGAGGGAGTCAGTAAAAAGCAAAGATTTTTTTTTTTTTTTTCTTGTTTGTTTTTGAGCAAAGGAGTGTTTTGATCATGTGGGGCCTTAAGAAGACCAGCTTGGGGCTGGGCACAGTGACTCACACCTGTAATCCCAGCTACTTGGGAGGCTGAGGGAGGAGAATCGCTTGAACTTGGAGGTTCAACTCCTTGAGCCGAGATCACACCACTGCACTCTAGCCTGGGCAGAGACAGAGTGAGACTTTGTCTCAAAAAAAAAAGAAAAGAAAAAAAACTAGCTTGGGAGAAACTGAGGCGGAAAATCCAAAGAGCAAGTGAGAAAATGAGACAATAACTATATAACAGCGATCCCCTTCACCACCTCCCTAGTGTGCTCAAAGTTTCAGTCTCTTTACCAGAAAACCACAGCTTTACGCTGGAGCTGATTCTGCAGTGTTGGAGCTTCTGGGGGCAGGGATATGGCTTTCGTTGTAGAAGCAGTAACAATAATCTTTATCGAGTGCCAGGCTCAGTGTGTTATTTTATCCAGTTCTCACATTAGCCCAGGAGACGGGTAGTAATAATAGTCCCTTTTGGTAGGTGTGAAAACTGAGGCACCCAAATATTTAGTGAAGAGCCTGCGTTTCTGTAGGGTGGCAGGCTGCAGAGCCAGGACTCAGGTGCCTGTGTTCCCTGTGTGAGCTCTGTGTGTCACCACTGTGACTCTTGCACATACAGGGCAGCCACTAGGATTGGGGGTGCTTTGCTGAAAGGAGGGTGCTATTTATCAACCTGCTCTTTGTCCCGTAGACAGTGCTGAAGTCACCCCGCCTGTCCTCTCTGTGATGGGGGAGGCTACCCCAGTGAGCATCGAGCCGTAAGTGCAGCCCTGCCCCTGGCCAAGGGTGTGTGGGTGGCCACACTGGTGCAATGTGTGCAGGTGGGCCCTGGGAGCAACAGGAGGGTTCCGTGGGGACTGCATAGGGCTGAGAGGGCCTCCCTGAGCGTCTGTATTTGGCCCTGGACTTTGCTGTCCCCGCCCTGCCTCTGTGTGGAAGTTGCAGGGAAGGACAAGGACCGGCTCAGCTTGAACTTTTCTCTAGGAGAGTTGGAATGGGGGTCCAGGGGCTCTTTCCCATCTGTAAACCTGGAGCTGCTTCTCCCCTCTCCTGCCTCTGGACCTTGCCTTTCTAGTGGTGCCAGGTCAGACCATCCTCCCAATCCCCTAGAAGCCAGACTCCCTCCACCTAGCTGAGGCCTTGCTCTGCCGGCTCCCCCTCATCTGCTTCCGACCCTGAGGGATCATCATCAAGTTCTCTGTCCCCGCAAGGTGAGGCTTCACCTCCTGCCCTTTTCACTCCTCTAGACGGATCAACGTGGGCTCCCGGTTCCAGGCTGAAATCCCCTTGATGAGGGACCGTGCCCTGGCAGCTGCAGATCCCCACAAGGCCGACTTGGTGTGGCAGCCATGGGAGGACCTAGAGAGCAGCCAGGAGAAGCAGAGGCAAGGTGAGGAGGGTCCTGGGGCAGCCCGTGAGGGCAGGCACAGGCCTCAACCTGCCCAGCCCCAAGCTGAACGTGGTTTCCTCCCCTCCCCTCTCATGCTCCTGTGGATCCAGTGGAAGACCTGCTGACAGCTGCCTGCTCCAGCATTTTCCCTGGTGCTGGCACCAACCAGGAGTTAGCCCTGCACTGTTTGCACGAGTCCAGAGGAGACATCCTGGTGAGAAGGCACCCCCAGCAGAGGGAGGACCCCTCAGTGGGGGCTGGCTTGGATCCATGTCTGCTGCTCAGGAGCTAGGCCTGCTGGCATGCACATTCGAAGCCAGTAGGAGGGTCTGACTAAGGAAGGGGCTGTAGGGGCTTAACCCGAGGGAGCCCTAGTTTCAGCCCCCAGGTTTTGCTGTGCAGTGTTCTCCCATCCATTCCCATCCCTGATTTTGGGTCAGTGGACTCAGACTGGATGGTTGCTGAGAGCCTTCTCCAGCAGTGCTGCCTCCCTTGGGGCCATGGTCTCTCTCAAGAGGACCTGAGGCCTGTTTTCTGGGCAGTCCCACCCCCTGTGATCTCACCACCCCACCGAACCCCTTATCTTTCAGCAGTTAAGGGGGGCAAGAGTAAGTGCCCACCCTACTCAGGATTTTATCAGGGCCTAGAATGCTCTGTCCACCACCGATACCCCTGCCAGCGCCCTGACCCTTCCCTCACTTCCCCTCCAGGAAACGCTGAATAAGCTGCTACTGAAGCCGCCGCTGCGGCCCCACAATCATCCGCTGGCAACTTATCACTACACAGGTGAGCCTGGCTGTGGTGGGCATGGTGCCCTGAGAGGTCCCCAGCATCCATGGGGCCCTGCTCAGTGCTGAGTCACAGCCCTGGCGGGAGGAGGAGGGTAGATAACCCAAGAGTCAGAGTGAGGGAACTGCCACCAAAGCTGGGGTAGCTCCCCAGGGGTTTCCTGTGTCCTGGAGGGGAGGGGAGAAGGGAGTGGGCAGGTGGGAGCCCATCCAGGCAAAAAAGCCCAGGTCACAGGGACAGGAACCCAAGGAGAGCCATCCAAATTGGCATCAGTTACCTGGAACTTAGCCCTAGGAGTGTATGTCTTGTTCTGGGCACTTTAAGAAGGACATGGACCGAGTCACATAATTCTAGCAGCCAATGTTTTCCATCCATGTTAGTGCTACATTTCATCTGCACCAGGCAGAGCACCAAGGGTTTCACATGCATTGTCTTATTTAGTCCTCACCACAGCTGGTGAGCTAGGCGATATTAGTTTCCATTTCACAAGCAAGGGAGTGAGGCTGTGAGCAACATGACTAGTGTGTGGTGGAAGTGGGACGACGAGCCGGCTCTGATGCCTGCAGAGACCATGGGCCTTATACTTTTTTGCTGGTCAGAGTAGCCCCACAGTGGCCAGGGCCCTGCCCACCTCACTCCCTGGCTGCCTCTTTGCTCCATAGGCTCTGACCAGTGGAAGATGGCCGAGAGGAAGCTGTTCAACAAAGGCATTGCCATCTACAAGAAGGATTTCTTCCTGGTGCAGAAGCTGGTGAGCTGGGCTCTGTTTCAGGGGCAAAAGAGGGCCAAGAGCTGCCTGTGTGACTTCAGGGCTCCCTCTGCCAGTGACCAAGCCCTCTTAAAAAGCATTCAGGTCAATGCTACTGAGTAGCCTCGGAATTTCCTAAACAATACAAGAAAAAGAAAGATTAGGCCTCTTTTCTCTATCAGTTCTAAGCACCCTTACCTCACTTCAGGGTGGTGTGGCCAAGCTCTGGGGTCTCAATCCAGAAGGAGGCCTAAGTGGGCATCAGACTTAAAATAGGCAGGATGAAGATGGGGAGGAGGGCGGCAAGTAGAGGTGAGCCGTTCCCCAGGGGAAGGTGCGGGGGGAGGGCCCCTGGGGTGAGGGGAACTGAGAGCCAGCAAGTGCCTGCATAGCTGACCTGGGGGCCTCTGCCCTCCTTTGACCAAGAGTTGCCTCCCAGTAACTCAGCTGTTCAAGCCCACATTCCCTAGATTTATCTTGTCCTCTCTCCATGTTCTTCTGGAAAAGCAGATGCTTTGCTAATCCAAGGAGTTGCATCTTTCCAGCCCTGTCTCACAAAATCTGGGCCATGGGGAGAGAGGATTGTGTGGACTGCCAAGGGAAGAGTTTTTTTAAAAAAAGCATGCCCTTTCCTCCTGGGATTGTAGATTGTATTGGGAACAGCCCTGGGGACTAGACAAAGTGCTGGTGATGAATTCCCTTACAAGGGCCCTGTTGTGAGGAGTCCTTTGCTATGTTTTAGTAACGCTCTGTTCCCTGATTGGGCAATACTGACGGGAAGTACACGCCCGTGAAATTCACTGAGGCGCCCCTAATGCCTAATGAAATGAGCAGACCTTTAGTCAGTCAAACAAAGGGTCAGAGAGAATTGACAGTAAATGTGTAAACGGCCTAATTAATATATGTGTGACTTGGCCATTTCTGTGAGATGAAACATGTCTGTTTCCTCCTCAGACACAAAGGGCCCACACTGACCCCTGGCCTCTCTGGGACAGGAGCTCCCAGCCCAGCGGTGGCTGAGCAGTGTGGGAGCCTGTGGGGTGGTGTCGGAGAAAACAGCCTCTTCGTGTGGGAAAGTCGCCCAAAAACTAAACCCAGTGTCCAAATAGATTTATGCAATGGGAGAGCTAGAATTTCAGAGCTTGAGAGGCAGGCCGCTGGAGATCTTCTAGTCTTACTTAACCCCATTTGCTATTTACACATGAAAAAACAAATTAGAAAAGTGAGTGACTTGCCTAAGCTCAAATAGCTATGTGGTAGCAGAGTCAGGAGGAAGACTTAGGCCTTTCACTTCCTCCTCAGGTTTTCCAGGGCTTTCTTGTGAGTTTCCCTTGAGTTCCTCCCCGGACAGGGCACACTTGTGTCATTTCTGTATGCTCACTTGTCAGCCACTGCTCCCTGGAGAGAAATGAAATTTTGCCTGGATTAATGAAAAGCGTCTCTGTTGCCAGGTCAGGGCTGGCTTTGGATACAGATGGTACCCAGACCTTTTCCTTCAACTTTTCAGTTTGAAAAATTTCAAACTTACAGGAAAATGGAAAGAACAGTAGAATGAACACCCATCTACCCCGACTTAGATTTAGCAATCGTTAACATTGGCTACATTTGCTTTCTCTTTCTCTATGTCTAAACATAGACACACACATATACAGCTCTCTCGTTCTCTGATTCAGCTAATCATTAAAAGTAAGTTACAGTCATCCTGTCACATGACTAAAAGCTTTCAGCATGTATCTCCTAAAAACCAAGATATTCTACAAAACCACAGTACCATTAGCATGCCCAAGAAATTTAACCTGATAAAATAATTCAGGCCAGGCGAGGTGGCTTATGCCTGTAATTCCGGCACTTTGGGGGGCAGAGGATCACTTGAGGCCAGGAGTTTGAGACCAGGCTGGCCAACATGGTGAAACCCCATGTCTACTAAAAATACAAAAAAAAACCTAGCCAGCTGTGGTGGCACATACTTGTAATCCCAGCTACTCAGGAAGCTGAGGCACGAGAATCATTTGAACCTGGGAGGCGGAGGTTGCAGTGAGCCGAGATCGCGTCACTGCACTCCAGCCTGGGTGACAGAGCGAGACTCTGTCTCCAAAAAAAAGAAAAAAAAAATACAGTAATGTCCTCTGATACACAATCCACATTGCCTTCTCCTGGGTGGTTCCGATGTTTTCCTTTATAGCTTGTTTTATTTATTTACTTATTTTAACTAGTGCTGAAGCATTGATTGATCAGTGGTTTGTTGCAGAGCAGGCATTGGAAAAATGCTTGTATTTCCTAGGTTGACTGGGTTTCATTTTGTCTTGAAGTTAAGGGAAAGATGCAGGGACGAGAAAGGCTGGATTCTCCCCAGGCTGATGAGCCAAACCAGAGGGTTCTGACCTCAGTTTTGATTTCAAACCAGATCCAGACCAAGACCGTGGCCCAGTGCGTGGAGTTCTACTACACCTACAAGAAGCAGGTGAAAATCGGCCGCAATGGGACTCTAACCTTTGGGGATGTGGATGCCAGCGATGAGAAGTCGGCCCAGGAAGAGGTTGAAGTGGATATTAAGGTGACTCCTTTTCCAGCCTCAGATGCATAGAGCCTGGGCTGGGTCTGGGGCCAGGCCTGAGCTGGGAGCCCGAGCTCACGCTCTCCAGGAGCCTGTAGAGGGCAGGTTGAGGAAGATAGTGTCCCTGACAGTCACAAGGAGCCCTGGGCCGCTGGGTTCTCCTCTCTATACTGCTGGTGTCATAGTAATAATACATTGTGTTGATACACAGGGTAATTTTCTCACAGGATTCACACCAGCATCGTCTTCCTATCTCCACATAGCAGACCTCTAACACTGTTTTTCAAACCTCAGTCGTTCTTGTATCACCTTTTTGATTTCTGCTATATCTGCATCCTACCTTGTGTCACCATCAGAATTTTTGTCATATTCACATACTACTTGTGCCATTACTTAATATTTTCCTTTAAATCAACTCATTTTTTACTCAGAAGGGAAGCTTTATATCACAGTGATAAATAGAAAACCAAGGTTGTGTGCCATAAATAGAAGGTACTGGTAAAAATATATGTGAAAACCAGTGTTACTAAATTCTAGCTAGATACTGTGTTACCTGCCAAGGCTGAGACTGAGGCCGGACCTTGCTCTGTTAAAGAGATTATTAAGTCTAAAGAAGTATAAAAGACACATTAGCAGCAACCAGAGACTGAGTCCTTGGCATAATCAGGATTGAAAGAGAATTGAAAAGGGAATGTTACTTAATTCTGTGTCCATGTATCCACTTAGCATCATTTTTGGGATTGCAAGTCCATGTTTGATGACATGCTACTGTAAGACAGGGAGTGGTTTGCTGCCCATTTTGCAGGTAGGAAGGTAGTAGAGCTATAGAAAGCATTACAAAGATAGTTTGGAATTGGAACTCAAGGCTTCTGCCTGGCTCACCACATCATTGCCAAGGATGCCTCCTGGTCATCTGTCCAGGAGGATGGGTGGCAATGGGGAGCGACTGGTATATACCCTCCCTGCCCTTCGCTCTCTCTCAAGTGCTCCCAGGGCTTGAGACTCTCTTCTGTTTCCATGGCTACTATGCCATGACCCCTCGGCCGGGTCAGAATCTGTGCTACAGCAGTGAGACGAAGCTGTAGGCTCACTGCCCTTTTTCTTGTTCCTCATAGACTTCCCAAAAGTTCCCAAGGGTGCCTCTTCCCAGAAGAGAGTCCCCAGGTGGAGAGAGGCTGGAGCCCAAGAGGGAGGTGAAGGAGCCCAGGAAGGAGGGGGAGGAGGAGGTGCCAGAGATCCAGGAGAAGGAGGAGCAGGAAGAGGGGCGAGAGCGCAGCAGGCGGGCAGCGGCAGTCAAAGCCACGCAGACACTACAGGCCAATGAGTCGGTGAGTGTGACCGCCATGGGCTGAGCCGAGGGCAAGCAGGGTGGAGCTGGACCTGGGGACGTGGGAGGGAGGGTAGAGCAGGACTGTGATCCTCATTATAATCATAATAGCAGGAAGTGTGTGAAGTACTTTGTGCTGTTAACTCATTTAATTCTCACAACCCTATGTGGTATTACTGTTATTCCCATTTTATAGATGGGGAAATTGAGGCCCAAGATAACACAGCTAGTAGGCAGCCTGAATCCAGAGTCTGCGATTAACTTTTATACTCTACTGCTTCTGTATCTGAGATTCAGAGGGAAAAAGGTTTTGTGAAAACCCAGTAGGTATGCGGGTCACTGAGGGAGCATTGGTGGGTTGTAGCTTGGACAGGGCTCCCCTAAGAGAGCCAGAGTCCCTGACAAGAGTGAGACTGAGCTGAGATCATGGGAATGACAATCATAGGCCCTCAAGCATGATCTCTGCAAAGTGCTTTCATTTCCATTATCTCATTAATTCCTCACACTGCAGAGTTAACCTCTACTCTGCAGATGGGGGGAAGGCAGTTCAGAGATGCTAAGTGACTTGCCCCAGGTCCTTGGACTCCTAGTGCAGTGCTCTGTCCACCATCTCACAGACCAAGAAGCAAGACTACCGGCCATACTTGCTCCTTACCAGGGAGAGTTCTCCCAGAAAGCAGTAGGGAGGGGAAGGGATTTATTGGAGAGCTGCTGCTTTTTGAGAGTCGTTTTTTTTAGAAATGTGTGTAGTAGGCCTGGCGCAGTGGCTCACACCTGTAATCCCAGCACTTTGGGAGGCTGAGGTGGGTGGATCACCTGAGGTCAGGAGTCGAGACCAGCCCGGCCAACATGGTGAAACCTCATCTCTATTAAAAATACAAAGATTAGCTGGGCATGGTGGTGTGCGCCTGTAATCCCAGCTACTCCAGAGGCTGAGGCAGGAGAATCGCTTGAACCCAGGAGGTGGAGGTTGCAGTGAGCCAAGATTGCGCCACTGCATTCCAGCCTGGGTGACAGAGTGAGACTCCGTCTCAAAAAAAAAAAAAAAAAAGGAATGTATGTAGTACACTCATGCTTACAGAACTCCCATAAACTGTAAACCCACGGCTGTGTGCCCACTTCTGAGCCTTGACCACCTGCACCGAAAGCTGTGCTCTGTGTAGCACCCTACAGAGTTCTGCTGACTTTTGTGAACACTTTCCCATGAGGGTTCCACTTCTGATGGCCACCTGGGGCTGCCCCAGCCAAGGCCCCCTCTGCGCCCTCTGCTCTGCACTCTGACCCCCGCTCTTGCCGTTTGGTTTCCCCGCACTGCACTGTCCTGAACTAGCTACCTGTGCATCTGTCCCTTCCACCAGACCCTCAGCTCTGAGGGCAGGCATGCCTGTGTCAACCTCTTTGTCCCCAGCACCTGACCCATCACAGGGGCCTGAATCTCATTTATAGAACAGGGCATGAGCGGACTAAATGACAGAAAACATCAACAGGTGCTTCATTAACCCAGACACCAAGATCCCCTGTCAGGCGCATCAAGGCCTCTAGCAGCTCGGGCTGCCCCACAGAATTACCCTCGCAGCAACTTTGTAAACGATAGAGCTGACCAGAGACGCAGAGTTGGAGGAGGCAATGGTCGTCCTATCCCTGGAAGGACCCAAGTGCATGCTAGGTGACTGGCAGGAGTATATATGACCTTTCAGGCCCCTGGTTGCCTGCGATTCTGGAATTCCAGATCTGCGCTCATTCAGGTCACTCAACTCTCCTTGTTTGATTTTCTTCAGGCCAATGACATCCTCATCCTCCGGAGCCACGAGTCAAACGCCCCTGGGTCTGCCGGTTGTCAGGCCTCAGAGAAGCCAAGAGAAGGGACAGGGAAGTCACGAAGGGCACTACCTTTTTCAGAGAAGAAGAAAAAAACAGAGACATTCAGTAAGACCCAGAATCAGGAGAACACTTTCCCCTGTAAAAAATGTGGCAGGTAAGGTGGCCAGCCCTGTCCCCGCTGGGAGCCAGGGGGCTGGTGCGCAGCGGGGGCGGGGCCGGGGGGGAGGGGGAAGAGGTACAGGCGGAGTCTGCCTCGTTTCTGATTGGCTCAGCGGGTTTCTAGGGCTGTGACGTCATGGGGCAGCTTTCGGAAAATGATACAAGCTGGCCAGCCCCGGCTGTGTCGCGTGGGGGGTGAAGGTGAAGGCTGGGGTCGCTCGCGCACCCGCGCTGGGAGCCCCGGGGTGGGCTAGGGCTGTCCTGATCAACCCCTGCCCGGCCGCAGGGTGTTTTACAAGGTGAAGAGCCGCAGTGCGCACATGAAGAGCCACGCAGAGCAGGAGAAGAAGGCTGCAGCGCTGAGGCTAAAGGAGAAGGAGGCCGCCGCTGCCGCCGCCGCCCACCAGCAGGCTCTGCGGGAGGAGAGCGGCGCGGGCGCGGGCGACAAGGGCTGAGCGCGGGAGCCAGGCTGGCCCAGTCTTGGACCCCGGCCCTTGCCGCACCGTTGCCAGCGCCCGCAGACACCCTGGCATCTCAAGAGGGAGTGAGGAGAGGATCGCAGGGATTTTTCCCTGCAAAACAAATGAGATAGTGAAATAAACGGCTCTTTTACTTATGAAGGCCCTGGGAGCAGCGTTAAGGGCTCCAGGATCCAGTTCTCTTTGCATTTGGTCTGTCGGAAGTTGTCCTCGTGCTCTCCTGAACCGGGAGAGTCCCGTTCCCCTCAGGAGGGGCTCCACTGCCTCTCACACTCCGACTTCTGCTGCTCTGCTGCCCCGCAGTCTCTTCCCTCCTCTTTGCCTCCCCCTCCTCCCCTCGGCCTCCAGGAAGCCACCGTGGCCGGCCAAGCACAAGCTCACCCACTTTGGAGCAGCATTCCTCCTCCCCAGAGAACCTCGAAGGCTGCAACGACCCTGCCCCAAGCCCCAGAAAAAGGGACTCTCGGAGGGAGTCTGCTGGCTTCTCTGAGAAGGGGCGCAGCCTGACACCTGTGCTGTCCCTGCAGTTTCCAGTCCTGCCTGAGCTGCTCCCGTGACCGTGCCCTGAGTGGCCACCTCCTCTTTGGGAGGGAGGCCGCGACAGGTACTCTCCCTTTGCTGCTTGCTGGCGGCGCTGCTGGGCCTACAAAGTTTTCTCGGCGTTGGGGAAGGGGCTAACGTTCTTGTCCAAAGCACTCATCTTGCTGCAGGGAAGGGAGCTGTGCAGAGGCTGGAAGCTGCAGTTAGGCCAGAGAGAGCTTTTGACAAGCCTGGCTCTTTCTGCTTCCCACCTTTTTTGCCAAATACCTTTGGGTCCTGGAGGCTGCCAAGGGCGCTCCGCCTTGAGCAGGTCCCAGAGAGGCTCAGCCTGCCCCTCCTGGGGGCCAGCGTCCTTGCCTCTGCCCTGACCTCAGCAGCTACACCTAACCCCACCGCACCCCACCCAGTGTGGATATCCACAACCCAGCCCCCCACCGGCTTGCACGCTGGAGATTTCTGGATCCTTCCCTAGGAGGGAGAGGTCTCCTAACTATTGGACAGGAGCCTTCATTCCTTGACTCGTGTCATTTGGGAGCTATTTATTTATTCTTAGTATTTAATTTTTAACATCCTCTCAGGGACCAGGGGCCTCCTGCTTTTCAGAGGCCCAAGTGCATTTATCCCAAAACGAGGCATCTTGACATCCCCCATCCCCCCCTCCCGAATTCCCAAGGCCCTAAGGTCCCTCAACTGGTTGCTCTGGAAGCTCTTGCCGATAGGAGTGATAGCAACACTGGAAGAGAGTGGAAAGGTGGAGGGTCACCAAAGCCACACAGAGCAAGGGAGATCAAAGGCAGTTCTTGCTGCCCCTTCTCTGGCTGTGCTTTGCCTGAGGGAATTGGCAACAGGCCAGGATTCCAATTTGGTTTATGGGGCCTGGATTCTGATTTGAAGAAGCCATATTTGGCATGGGTGAAGTGAAAGGGCCAGGAGGTTTTGGAGGCCCCTTCACTTCCAGTCCCATAGCAGGGCTATAGCAGGGCTCAGCTATTTTTCTGATCTTACTCAACTGAGTTGTGCAAAAGAAATTCTAAGTGAATGCGCGTGTGACAGGTCAGTGTATTAGGAAGGAGCCAGAAAGTATTCATACTGCTAGTCCTTATGAGATAGCCAAGAAGCATCATGTCAGTAACTGGGAGTGGAGAGGGAGTTTTGTTTTGAAACTGTGCACTGTCAGGTAGTTTTCAGCATCCATTTATACATTAGTGTGGTTCTACAGGACCCCGGCTGTGGAAGTAACAAATTTCTTCTCCCTCTAGACTCTTGGATGACTACCTAGATCCCCAACTTCCCGGTTAGTTTCCTCCACAGGTTTCCATGAGCTCAGTGTCCCAAGACAGCAAAAATCTGGTATACCCTGTAGAAGCAGGGGAGTAGCAAATTTAGGCTCTCTTCGAAATTACTTGTATAATACGAGTGCCTTCGCAGCTTAGCCCCAAAGTGCTACTTATGTTTCCCGAGGTTTTTTCTATTCAAACCATATTTGGTTTCAGGCCCCTTTATGGACATAGGGTAACAGAAACCTCCACCATTCTCCAGACCCTTTTGTTCAGTGGTAACATCTTGTACTTGGAAAAAAATTTTTTTTTTTTTGCGACAGAGTCTCATTCTGTCGCCCAGGCTGGAGTGCAGTGGTGTGATCTCGGCTCACTGCAACCTCTGCCTCTCGGGTTAAAGGATTCTCCTGCCTCAGCCTCCTGAGTAGCTGGGATTACAGGCACACACCACCACACCCAGCTAATATTTTTGTATTTTTTTTTTTAGTAGAGACAGGGTTTTGCCATGTTGGCCAGGCTGGTCTTGAACTCCTGACCTTAGGTGATCCACTCGCCTCGGCCTCCCAAAGTGCTGGCATTACAGGCGTGAACCACCGCACCCGGCTAAGAAAGTGATTCTACTCTTCTAAGCCTACAGAGATGAGACCAGGTAAATGTAACTGGGGAAAATCAAGATGGTACCTCTGCATTAATCCCGCCAGACACCGTATTTTAGGAAGGTCCATGCTCCAGGATGCATTCATGTCTTGGATACAGTGTGAAAATTAAAAAGTTTAGAGGGTAGATGCAATTGTGGCAAGTGACCTGCCAATAAAGTAGGTGGAGCTATAGAAGCTGGCATAAGTATATCCTTAATGGTGCTTTCTCCCTGGGCTTGTCTTTTGTTGTTTTTTCCCTATACTCAGAGCTCTGAGAAGTGATAAACACCTCCAGCTTTCTTAACATCCTCCCCACACCATCTCACCATATCCATCTCCCAGCATCCATCTGCATTCAGCTAAGGGCGGGAAACTGACCTAGTGCCTGTGCTGCAGACCATTTCTGAGGTCTCCACCCATCCAAGGAGGCAGAGCCGTCATTACTGTCCTCCATGCCTTCAGCAGCCCCCCTCACAGCTAAGGTACATACCACCCCTTCTGCCGCGCCCCCTTCCACTCCTGGCACCAAGGTCTTTTGCTGCTTATGTCTAAAGGGATCGCCTATATTTAACTGCCTCAGTGACCTAACCTCTTTCTTCTCATGTGCCAGATGTTAAGATGAAGGAGGAATACGACACATACTCAAGCCTCAGCTGTTTAGTTGTTTTCACTGGGGCTCGCTTTTCTGGAACGGTATTTATTATCAGACTGGCAAGCCTAACTCCATAGGTTTACAGGAAGTAGGGATATTTTTATAAAACAATTGTGTCCTCCCCACATTTTGCTATGTTAATATTTGCCTCTAACAATTTGCAGCTGTTTCACTTTTTCCTCATTTGTCTCTAAGTTGAAGGCCTTGTTGGAGGGGACAGAGCACAGGAACAGCCTTGACAGTGTAATTATTGTACAAATATTTTAATAGCATATAAATAAGTATATTTCTTTTATTTTGAAACAAATGATCAGACACTGCCTTTTGTGTGTTTGCTGCCTGTGGCACCCTTTTTTAAAGACTGTTACATATTAAAATAGTGTACATATATATATAAATATTACCTCTTGCTGTACAGTTGTGATAGAGACTGAAGATTTTATTTTTTGTGTGCTTTTTATAAGAAAAAAATTAATACACTAAAGAATCTTGCTGATGTGATTGTAATGTACCTATGTAACTTATTTACTTTTGAATGTTCTTCTGTATCTTTAAACCTTTTATTAAATAAGGTTTTAAAAATTCAGACTTGAATGCTATGTTCTCTTGGGATTTTCACCATCTGGGGTTGATGTAAGTGGGCCTTGTCTTGCTTGCAGGGAGATTACTCAACATTTCTGGCCATAAGGATTCTTTTAGCAGCCTATTGTCGATGCCAGCCAGGAAAAGGAAGATAACACACTAATGTTTGCCTGGCTAAAAGATGACTCAGTAGACACAAACAGATGTTTACAAAAGTTTAGACAAGAAAAAGTCTAAACTCAGTATCTCACACAAATACACATAAATGGCGCACTCCGACATTTTGGCTTCATTGGGATAAAATATGCAGGGTGCACAGTGTGGTCAAGGGTAACGGGAAGCCAGGGTTCTGAGGAGAGTATTTTCACGTGCAGGGTTCTGAGGAGAGTATTTTCACGTGCAGGGTGGACTGGCTGAGCAACCCGAGTAGACAAGCCCACCATGAGGGATGCCATCATTTCCAACAATATCATCTTAAATCCACTCCAGGATTGGGTTATTATTTTTAAAACACGGTGCTTAGCAGTATTTGTTTACTGTTAAAATGGAAAATTATGAAAAAGGAAATGCGCCATCAGAGAAACAAATGCCGGAGCCCCCTCGCTGGCACCATGGCAACCGCTCGACCCGCGCGGGAACAGGCGTGATTCGCGCCAGCTGGGACACCGTTGCCATGGCGACGCCCGAGCGACTCCGCCGCGGGGGCGGGACGGGGCGGGGCTGACGCCGCTCGCGGGCTGGCCCCATCCTCCACTGCAGCAGTAACGTCGCGGCGGGTTGCGGGTAGGACTCGACGCTGGGGCAGTCGCGCAGCGCCTGAGCCGCTGCAGGCCGCCGCGGCCGCCGCTGCCCACCCTTGCCTCTGCTGTCTCCAGCCACGCTTCTCCGGCTTTCCTGCTCCTCTGCTGCCTTCGTTTCTGGTCCTCGGCCGTCCTCGCCGCCCGCCCAGAGGAGTCCCCGCGCCCGCCAAGAAGCCGCTCTCCGCTGGTCTGCAGCCGCCGCGACTTCGGCACAGTCTCTCCCTCAGGCTAGTCTCCCAAACGGCCGCTCCTCGCCCGCGGGAAGACCAGGCTGCGACCGCGAACGCCCGATCCTCTCCAGGAGCCGCAGCGAGCGCCCGGCGGCCACGCCCCGCGACCACACCCCGGCTGATTTCGGCCCTGCGCGCCTGCCTTCGCCGCCCGCCCTCGCTCCTTGCCCGCTGCACTACGACGCGACAGCCCGGCTGCAGGCTGCGGACCCGACCGGACCCAGACGCAAGATGGCGACGGCCGCGTGACTGCCTCAGCGTCCCCGAGCTCAACTCCAAGTGCACCTACGGACTGACTTGGGGGGAGCAGAGAAGGGCGAGATCAGGACTCTGTGTCTTTGTTAATCGTGAATGCATGAAGCCTACCTCCCTCGGGCCGACTTGGTGGGAGTGTCTGGTATTGTTCTAAGGCCAGGAGTACGGTGAGCCACAGTCTGTTGGTAGAATTGGCGTCTTGATAGTTGAGAAAATGGCGATGACACTGTTGGAAGACTGGTGCCGGGGGATGGATGTGAACTCCCAGAGAGCTCTGTTGGTCTGGGGCATCCCAGTGAACTGTGATGAGGCTGAAATCGAAGAGACCCTCCAGGCAGCGATGCCCCAGGTCCCCTACCGAATGCTTGGGAGAATGTTCTGGAGGGAAGAAAATGCGAAAGCAGCCTTATTAGAGCTCACTGGCGCTGTCGATTACGCCGCGATCCCCAGGGAGATGCCGGGCAAAGGAGGGGTCTGGAAAGTGTTGTTTAAGCCCCCAACTTCTGATGCTGAATTTTTAGAAAGATTGCACCTCTTCCTAGCTAGAGAGGGGTGGACCGTGCAAGATGTTGCCCGTGTCCTTGGGTTTCAGAACCCTACTCCGACCCCGGGCCCAGAGATGCCAGCAGAGATGCTAAACTATATTTTGGATAATGTTATTCAGCCTCTTGTTGAGTCCATATGGTACAAGAGGCTGACACTTTTCTCGGGGAGGGACATCCCAGGGCCTGGAGAGGAAACCTTTGATCCCTGGCTGGAGCACACTAATGAGGTCCTAGAGGAGTGGCAGGTGTCCGATGTAGAAAAGAGGCGGCGGTTGATGGAGAGTCTTAGAGGCCCCGCCGCTGATGTCATTCGCATCCTCAAGTCCAACAACCCCGCGATAACCACTGCCGAATGCCTGAAGGCGCTTGAGCAGGTGTTTGGGAGCGTTGAGAGCTCTAGGGATGCCCAGATCAAATTTCTGAACACTTATCAGAACCCGGGAGAAAAATTGTCTGCTTATGTCATTCGTCTGGAGCCTCTGCTACAGAAGGTGGTGGAGAAGGGGGCCATTGATAAAGATAATGTGAACCAGGCCCGCCTAGAGCAGGTCATTGCTGGGGCCAACCACAGCGGGGCCATCCGAAGGCAGCTGTGGCTTACCGGGGCTGGGGAAGGGCCGGCCCCAAACCTCTTTCAGTTGCTGGTGCAGATCCGTGAGGAGGAAGCCAAGGAGGAGGAGGAGGAGGCTGAGGCCACCCTTCTGCAGTTAGGCCTGGAAGGGCACTTCTGAGTGCCAGGAAAGGCAGCTTTAGTGCAGACCTAGATCACAGCTAGTTTTCTTGTCCCTGTGGGGTCTTACAGATGTGTCTCTGAGTAGTAAAGGCTTAGCCCTGTTGCGTTTTGTTGTTTTTTTTGGAGGGGAAGGTTAGTCAGGCCTGAGTATTCATGTAACATTCTAAAATTGTGCAAGCGAGCACCGTGAGCTGCTACAATGCAAGTGGGTCTTGCTGGCCAAAGTGCCAGGTAAAGGGTTAGTTGGACACAGCGCTTAGTGCACGCTGTCATCACGGACATCATAATCAGTTGTGAAAAACACGTGAACCTCTGACACTTCCTATTCCACACTGAATGTGAAATTGCATGGTCAGATGGTTACTACGGGGCCTGGCTCACAGGAAGTGTTCAGTAAAAGTATGAACTATTAGATTACTGATAGCGCAGATAGATTTTTGTTTACCATAAATAGTTCCAGATTTATATTGATGGAAGGAAATGTGCATTTATTAGCTATTACTCAACTTTACAGTGCAAACATCTTATTTCTCATCTTTAAACGTGTCGATCACTTGAAAAATATTCTGAGACTGCAAAATGGGGTGTTTAAAAATACTGCAATTACGGAGCTGTGTAAACCAGTTTCTCATTGCATACGATACAGATGTAAATTGCATGGAGAGGTTGATATACACCTGTACAGTAATTCACTCCCCCATTTCAGATCTTTGTCGGAGAATAGTTCTTGTTCATACTGAGTGTTCTAAATTTGAAGTTATATATAGAAATTAAAATATTTTAAAAATTCTGTTGTCTTCTTATTTTTCTGGTATGTATAAACATTTTTAGCCTAAGTAAACTCTCTCCTTTTTTCTTATGAAGACTTTGTCATTAAACCATTTATTTTACTTTTAAGCTTTGTATGATACTATGTGAATTTAAATGGCAAGTCCCTTTTTTTCTTCCCCTCTTGCTGTCATCTTAACATTTTTTTGGTTTATTTTTTAATTTTAAAAATTTTTTATTTTTATTAAGGGCAGAGAGGGTCTTGCTCTGTTGGCCAGGCTGGAGTGCAATGGAGCGATCTCAGCTCACTGCAACCTCTGCCTCCCGGATTCAAGTGATTCTCTTGCCTCAGCCTCCTGAGTAGCTGGGATTACAGGCATGCACCACCACACCTAGCTAATTTTGTATTTTTTTAGTAGAGACGGGTTTCACCACGTTGGTCAGGCTGGTCTGGAACGCCTGACCTCAAGTGATCCACCTGCCTTGGCTTCCCAAAGTGCTGGGATTACAGGCGTGAGCCATCTCGTTGTCTCTACTAAAAATACAAAAATTAGCTGGGTGTGGTGGTGGGTGCCTGTAATTCTGGCTACTTGGGAAGCTGAGGTAGGAGAATCGCTCTGGGAGGCAGAGGTTGCAGTGAGCGAAGATTGTGCCACTGCACTGCAGCCTGGGCAACAAAGTGAGACTCTTGTCTCAAAAAAAAAAAAAAAAAAAATTTAGAGACCAGATATGGTGGCTCACACATGTAATCCCAGCACTTAGGGAGGATTGCCTGAAGCCAAGATTTTGAGACCAGCCTGGGCAACATAGACCCAATCTCCACACAAATTTTAAAACATTAGCCAGGCATGGTGGCACACGCCTGTGGTCCCAGCAGCTCAGGCGGCTGAGGTGGGAGATTGCTTGAGCTCAGGAGGTTGAGGCTCCAGTGAGTCATGATCTCCCCACCGCACTCCAACCTGGTGATAAAGTGAGACTGTTTCTCAAAAAGTTTTTTTTAGAAAATCTTGAAATGGGGTTCAGGAAGTTATCTGGCAATGTTTTTCTCTTTTTTTTTTTTTTTTGAGACGGAGTCTCGCTCTGTCGCCGAGGCTGGGGTGCAATGGCTGTATCTCAGCTCACTGCAAGCTCCGCCTCCCGGGTTCCCGCCATTCTCCTGCCTCAGCCTCCCGGGTAGCTGGGACTACAGGCGCCCACCACCTCGCCCGGCTAGTTTTTTGTATTTTTCAGTAGAGACGGGGTTTCACCATGTTAACCAGGATGGTCTCGATCTCCTCACCTCGTGATCCACCCGTCTCGGCCTCCCAAAGTGCTGGGATTACAGGCTTGAGCCACCGCGCCCGGCCATGTTTTTCTCTTAAGATCACTTTTCAGCTAAACATTTTGTTTCACTGACTAACTATAATTCATCACACCTGTGTAAAATGAAGCCTTATTTTACAGCAACCATTTTATAGCAGGAAGATATAAAAAGGGAAATACAGCTTTTAAACATGTTTATTTTGCTGCAGAGATTCCGTGATTGAAGATATCCATCTTTTGAGATCCTCAGTGAATCTAAAGTTACTACATGAATATTGTGTTCGGTGAGCTTTTCCCTAATAAGGTTTTAAAATTATAGCTGAGCCATTCAACAAGTTTATAAGGGGTAATGTATGTTCTTCCAGATTTTTCGGTGCACGTATTCGCTTCATGTCTGTACATCCCTTTCCTCCTGTCACAAACACATCTCCACATACTTGCCTTGGTTCCCAACAGATATGCTGAGCTTCACTTACCACAAACACGCGGCATGTCTTCACCCGCTCCCCACCATTCACATAACTTTCCCCTCCATTCCCACCAGCATCAGGCGCACACTCAGCCGACCTCTCACACTCTGGACACACTCACTGTCATCTCCCCCTCAGTATTCCCAGGATAACATACACCCTCCTCCCGTTCCACGTACACTATGCCAGTCTCCCAACCCCAACATACATTCCCATTTCTCCTCACACCCACACACACTCCCACCACCAAACACCAACCAGCCACCACATATATGTACACACTCCCACTCCACACATATACACATATACTACATTTTTTTTGAGACGGAGTCTTGCTGTGTCGCCCAGGCTGGAGTGCAGTGGCGTAATCTTGGCTTACTGCAACCTCTCTCTTGGGCTCAAGTGATCCTCCTGCCTCAGCCTCCCAAGTAGCTGGGATGACAGGTGTGTGCCACCACACCCAGCTAATTTTTGTATTTTTAGTAGAGACAGGGTTTCACCATGTTGGCCAGGCTGGTCTCGAACTCCTGACCTCGTGGTTCGAAAGTGCTCCAAAAGTGCTGGGATTACAGGCGTGAGCCACCGCAACCGCCTCACATGCTAGATTTTTAAAAATGGGCCAGGTGCAGTGGCTCACACCTGGGATGCTGAGGTGGGAGGATCGCTTAAAGACAGGAGTTCAAGACAAGCCTGAGCAACATAGTGAGACCTTGTCTCTACAAAAATAAGTAAATTTAAAAATTAGCCAGGCCATTTAGGAGGCTGACGCAGGAAGATTGCTTGAGCCCAGGAGTTCAAGGTTGCAGTGATCTATGAACATGCCACTGAACTCCAGCCTGGGTGACAGAACAAGACCCTGTCTCGGAAAAAAAACAAAACAAAAAACCACACACACAGATGCACAAAAAAACAAATTAGGTATATAAGGATTCTTTGGGGTTTTTTCGTTTTGTTTTGTTTTTTTGGTGTGTATTTGTTTTTTGTTTTTTTGTTTTTGTTTTTTGTTTTTTTTGGCCTAATATGTTATGGACATCCTTCTATAGCTTAAACATAGGGATATACCTTCTTTTTTTTTTTTTTTTTTTTGAGACGGAGTCTCGCTCTGTTGCCGAGGCTGGGGTGCAATGGCCGGATCTCAGCTCACTGCAAGCTCCGCCTCCTGGGTTTACGCCATTCTCCTGCCTCAGCCTCCCGAGTAGCTGGGACTACAGGCGCCCGCCACCTCGCCTGGCAAATTTTTTGTATTTTTTAGCAGAGACAGGGTTTCACCATGTTAGCCAGGATGGTCTCGATCTTCTGACCTCGTGATCCGCCCATCTCGGCCTCCCAAAGTGCTGGGATTACAGGCTTGAGCCACCATGCCCGGCCTGGATATACTTTCTTTTCATAGATGTAGAGTTGGCTGCATTCTTAGGAGGGAAGTTATCACCTAGGATTCTGACTTCTTAATTATATAAAACAATTGTATATATCTACATGCATACATATATATTCAATGCATTACATATATATGACATCAATCAATGTCAGGATCCTAAATGTCCATCCTTTGTTCTAGGAAACAATGAACTAAAAATAACAATGGGATATTTATGATCTGAATTAAGGCTTTCTTTTTATAAGCTCAGAAATTGAAATTTGTCTTTTGTTTTTCCATTTTTTAGGGACAGGATCTTGCAGTGACATGATCATAGCTCACCGTAACCTCAAACTTCTGGGCTCAAGCAATCCTGCCTCAGCCTCCCCAGGAGCTAGGAGCACAGGTGGCAGAATTAATATTTTCTTTTTTTTTTTTTTTTTTTTGGTAGAGATGGGGCTCTCACGATGTTTCCTAGGCTGGTCTCAAACTCCTGCCTTGGCCTCCCAAAGCACTGGGATTACAGGCATGAGCCACCACACCTGACAATTTGTCTGCTGTTTAGTGGAGGACAGCAGCAAGAAATGTATCCTCATAATCAAACAACTGGAATAAGAAGTAGAAACTACACTACAGCTCTATTTTGCGACCAAAATTACATTTCAGCTGATAGCACAGAAAATGTGCTGGCAAAATGTGTAATGTTACTGATATTGCTTGGTGATTCCTTTTTCTCAACTCAGGGCCTATCAGCTAACCTTTACCTTGCATACCTTCTGGTAATCAGGTGAGGACTAGGAATGGTCAAGTGCAGTAGTAACTTGCTGTCCCTGGAAGCACTCTTTCTCAGAGCCTAACAATTTGAAATAGTGCCCAAAGAACTGAGGAAGAGTTACAAGCCTGGGAGAAAAAAAACTACCAAAAAGAAAATTTAGCTACAGAAATGAACGCCTCTGGCCAGGCGCAGTGGCTCTTGCCTGTAATCCTAGCATTTTGGGAGGCCTCAGTGGGCAGATCACGAGGTCAGGAGTTTGAGACCAGCCTGGCCCTCCAGCCTGGCCAGCATGGTGAAACCTCGTCTCTGCTACAAATACAAAAATTAGCCAGGCATGGTGGTGCATGCCTGTAGTCCCAGCTACTTGGGAGGCTGAGGCAGGAGACTCGCTTGAACACGGGAGGCGCAGGTTGCAGTGAGCTGAGACCGTGCTATTGCTGCACTCCAGCCTGGGCAACAGAGTGAGACTCTGTCTCAAAAAAAAAAAAAAAAGCAAAAAAACAAAACACCTCTGTCTTTCGCTCTCTCTCACGTGCATGCGCGCGCACACACACACACACACCACACAAACTGCATGGTATATGTTATCCAAAGGCTGAATTTCTTTGGACTGATTATCACTAGAAATTTATATAATTGCTCTATATTAGCTAAAACTAATAATCATGTACCAAAAATATACTTTTTTTTTACAAAATAACACAATTTATTACTATTTTAAAACATTTCACAAAATAACATTCAGAAACTCAACATTTCTAAATAACTTAATTCACAATAAGTTTAGTCATAAAGTCATGCTACAAAACTCCTGTGTATAAAAGATTATTACCAAAGTATTCATAGATGTTAAAATGTTCTTCAGAATGGAGTTGGTTCTAGAAGCCAAGGATTCTGGAATGATGCCCATAATCATAACTGCCAGCCTGGGAGAGGAGCTGGCTAGGCACACGTGCTCTTAGCTTCCAACTCACTAGTCTTTTGATGGGAGTGATCCCTCTAGGCAGTAGCACCTCCGAGGCAGGTACCTTACTGATCACAGAGGCAAAAAGCCTCCCACCCACATAATGTTAGACAACTCTACATTATTTAAAATCTAGAGGTGGGAACGCTAATTCGCAAAGCTTCTATTCTGAGTAGGAGAACTACTTGACACATCCCCCAGAGGGATGATCTTGGATGTAACAGACATGGAAGACGACTCAAGTAGGGAAAAAGGGAAATCCTGACTCTGATTATGTCAAAAGACAGTAACTACTCATGTGGGTTTAGAACGAGCAAGGGTGAGGTTTGATTCTCTAACATCCAAGTGCAGGCTAGATATTTACCTATCTGCCCTATGGAAGTCCTTTCCACCAACATCCAGTTCGTAAGTTTAAAGTGCAAATCTACTGAAAAATAGTTTACTCTCCCCCATGTTACTCTCCCCCATGTTAAATTTGCTAGATTATAATTTGGTTGGCTGGGTCTCCTCTAAACTGCCCAATATGGGAAATTAACTAGAATCCAGTTAATGACTTCTCCAAGTATCAAGTAAAAAGTTTTCTCAGTTTATCTTAGGCCAGAGAAAGGTGAGACACTCAGTCTAGTTCTTCCTTTCGGTTTTCTTCCTTTACAGATTTACAAAATGCAGGAATAGAGATACAGATATGGTATTTCTAAAAGTTTCATGATTTAAAACATAACCCTTGATTTTTGGAAGTTCACCCATTTTATGGTTTACAAAAAGAAAACAATATGACACATGTTAGAGCAAAGATAAAGAAATATGGTCAAGTTACCTTGTCAGAAGAAGCACCAACTCTGCTACACTGAATCTTGCTTTTATATTTCATTATTTACAGACACATTAAATAGCCCCAAATAAAGAAAATCTGTGCCCAAGGAATGAATTTCTAGTAAAGGGTAACATGCAATTTAGCAGTTTTCTTCCTTTACTAACACTTACAGTGTATAACGTGTTAGTGAACTGACGGTCTGACTGTAGTCAGAGAGACACGATCTATTCGTGACTGATGCTCTGACACTTCCTCCTAATGCTCTTAAGCGAACGATTAACTCCAACCTTTCTGGGCCCTGTGCTTTTCCATTTAGCCCTGAGAAAAACCCAGGTAGAAGATTCCAACTCTCTTCACACATCACCAATTCTCAGAATAAGTCAACAGTCAAGATTCATTTCTTATTCTTCCTTATTCTGCTCTGACCACTGGTAAAAGGTGTCAAAAGAAGTGCTTATTCAAATTCAAATTTCTCTTTCCACAAAAGAACCACATTTTTTTTTTCTTTTTGAGATGGAGACTCACTCTGTCACCCAGGCTGGAGTACAGTCACATGATCTCGGCTCACTGAAGCTTCTGCCTCCTGGGTTCAAGCAATTCTCCTGCCTCAGCCTCCCGAGTAGCTGGGATTACAGGCGTGCACTACCACACCCGTCTAACTTTTTATAGTTTTGGTAGACATGGGGTTTCACCATATTAGCCAGGCTGGTCTCGAACTCCTGACCTCAAGTGATCTGCCCACCACGGCCTCCCAAAGTGCTGGGATTACAGGCATGAGTCACAGTGTCCAATCAGGAAACACATTTAAGTGCCTTATACCACCACATGTGGAATGAATCCAGTAACCATACCAAGTTATTGACCAGACATCTTAAGCAGACATTCTTCTGATCACACCCAAAACTGATGTCTATATCAGCTAACTTTCCTACAAGATTATCAAATTTTACACAGTATTTTTCTGTATTTAATGACTGCCATGGTCTGCAAAATTATGTGCATTACTAGACAATGAATGATGCTTAAAGAATGATGACCTATTTTCTAAAGTACGCTCAAAATATTAAACTTTAGAGACGAAGCAGAATCTATCATAAAGTTGGCTTCTGTTGATAGAAACAGAGAGGTAGGTTAATAATCACTGTCCTAATATAAGCAAGAATGCTTAGAAATAAAAGTTGAGACCCTGCTTCAAAAAAGAGAAGTTGAACCTTCCAGCCCTGAGTTTCTAATATTACATGAAAATTATGAAAATGAGCATTACAGCCGGTTGCAGTGGCTCACGTCTGTAATCCCAGCACTTTGGGAGGCTGAGGCAGGCGGATCACGAGGTCAGGAGTTTGAGACCAGCCTGGCCAGTATGGTGAAACGCCATCTCTACTAAAATTTCAAAAATTAGCCAGGTGTGATGGCGGGCACCTGTAGTCCCAGTTACTTGGGAGGCTGAGGCAGAAGAACTGCTTGAACCTGGGAGGCGGAGGTTGCGGTGAGTCAAGATCGTACCACTGTACTCCAGCCTAGCCAACAGAGTGAGACTCCGTCTCAACAACAACAAAAAAGAGCATTACAAAAAAGAAAATACCAGTGACCATTTCTTTCCATCCATGATTATTGAATACATCACCTTCTCTCATATAACAATTCAAGTGGCACATGGCTACAGACTGAAAATAAATGGACACTGGACACAGGTGATATTGGTATAAAAAGCACAACTAAGGGAGAATTTGTTCCCACCCTCCTACCCAAGGGACAGATGGCAATGTCTGGAGATATCTTTGTTGTCATGGCTGAGGAGGGTCTACTGGAATCTAGTGGGTAGAGGCCAGGGATGCAGCTGAACATCCTAAGTACACAGGACAGCCCCCAACAACAATGAATTATTAATCCCAAAATGTTAATAGTTACAAGGTTGATCCTCTGCTTTAAAGGAACAAATTCTTATTAACAGAGAACACAGAAACCTTTTAAGGCCTGTCTGCGTAATACAGCCCTAATCTTAGAGTTAGGGAACATAGAAAAGTTAAACTCCTTGGTAGACTAAAATCAAATTTGCTGTGAAAAACTAAAATACTGAACTGATTCCAGAGTTTTACCATCACTTACAAGAATAGAAGAAATTTGTCCAGGCGCAGTGGCTCATGCCTGTAATCCCAGCACTTTGGGAGACCAATGTGGGCAGGTCACCTGAAGTTAGGAGTTCAAGACAAGCCTGGCCAACATGATGAAACCCCATCTCCACTAAAAATACAAAATAGGCTGGGCATGATGGCACGTGACTGTGGTCTCAGCTACTCAGGATTGAGACTCTGTTTAAAAAACAAACAAACAAAAAAATCAGAATAGAAAAAATTTAAATTTAAATGATCCACTAAAATGGCTTAATAAACTGGAAGCACAGAGAGAATCTATTCCACGTAGGTCAAATATCTGATCCAAGAGGCATAAACCAAAGGCATTTATATCAGCTAAATTTGCAGCAGTAAAGGATAATTTAGGGAATTATTTGAGAAAATATCCTACATTTCTTCATACATCCCAACTGCCATTCTCTAATGGCGTGGGTTCCATGAACAGGGATGCATAGAAGTCATTTAAAGATTTGTTGAATGATACTGAATATGAATTTTGCATGAAATGGACAGAGAGAAGTATCTTACATTTCTCTGAGAACTACCTGTAATTAACAGTCATTGAGAAACAAGGAGAAAGAAAACCAGTTTCTACATTACAGAATTCAGAAAAAACAAACAGCAAAACTCTGTCATTTTACAAATAAATTCAATATGAAATCATTTGCTTCCTATTATATTCACTTCCAGGGTTACTTTTAGAAAACATATCCATATCAACATGGCTTCAAGCTTGCCTACTAGAGGAAGTGCAAATTTTAAGAAGATCATCTTCCCTCTCAGTTTATGGAACTTAAACATCACCAAGGAGAATGAAGGCTCATTGTCTACAGTTCATAAAAGAAATGTCCCCAAAGGCTTTGAATGCATAAACCAGCTAGAGTAGAATAAGGTTTCTTTCTATCAGACTGAAAAGAAAAGAAAACTAAAAGGGTGTTAGACCAAGTTTTCCTCTTGTTTGATTTTCTTTTTGTTTTTGTTTTTTTTTGATACAGAGTCTCGCTCTGTTGCTAGGCTGGAACGCAGTGGCGCAATCTCGGCTCACTGCAACTTCCACCTCCCGGGTTCAAATGATTCTCCTGCCTCAGCCTCCCAAGTAGTTGGGACTACAGGCACCCACCACCACACCCGGCTAATTTTGTATTTTTAGTAGAGATGGGGTTTCACCATGTTGGTCAGGCTGGTCTTGAACTCCTGACCTCAGATGATCCGCCCGCCTCAGCCTCCCAAAGTGCTGGGATGACAGGCGTGAGCCACCACGCCTGGCCTCTCTTGTTTGTATTTAGAGTTGATTGTCAAAGCAGTGGTCCCTTTTGATCAGAGTGACTTAGAAAAATCAAATAATTCCTATATAAATGATAGCTGTAATCTTCTGAAACCCAGGACTACTTATGCAATCACTTTTTAAAGATGGTTCTCCCCTCTTTCACTGTGATTTTATGCAAGTAAAATCACACAAGTAGATGGGGAAACAACAATCAACAGTCTCTGAGGGACGTTAGGCACAATTTGGCAGAGGGCCCCTGACTTCTTTTCTGCAATCTAATAGTGATTCAGCCATGGCCTCTTACCATGGCCTCTTATGACTTCATCTGCTTACTGACTACAGTGTCTTACATCTTCCTGAAAGATTTTTTGTTTACATGATAAATTCTAACCTCCGCATCTAACTATTGCTTTGCAATTTTGAGGTTATATTGCCTACACTGTTTTATGTAGGAGACAATCCTCAAACATATTGCCATTTGCCTGGGATCTCATAATGAAACATCTCTCTTCCTTCCACAACCACGTACATAATACATTTTAAGAGCTGTTTAACTTAGAACTTCTCAAAAAATAGATTTTGAAATACTAAGTTTCATTATACCCTTACTTATAACCATGATAGTCACTTTTCCCAACACTGAAGGTCACCAGACCAAATCATTAGGGTAAATTTTGACATACATCAATGGCCAGCATTTAGGCTAGGAATTCAAATATAACTAATGCTTTAAACACATAAGGAGCTATAAAACCAAAATGTGTGCTTAAGGCCAGGTCCACATGAGTAACATGGCCACATTATCAGTCAAAGACATGATCATGACAGTCATTTTAATCACTGACTAAGATCACAGAACGACTGACTGTACACAATGACTCAAGTGGCCATGCATATAAAACAACCTAAATTCCAGTTGACGATGTGCACATTTTTGGAAAAACAAATTAAGTATAATATAGACTAGAAGGTCTCTGAGATCCCACTTTTTCCTTTTTTCACATATCTTTTCCAATGGAACTTTGGAGTCTTGGTTCCAGACCTGCTATATTTCTAAGAGGAACCCTTCCCATCACCATACTACCTTCTGAGCTAAAGGCATGATATATTTGTGCTTCTGAGTTGTACAGAGGCAGACCTTCAGGAAAAACGTTCTAAATTTTCAAATGTATATCTTTTAAAATGTCTAACCTAAAAAAAATGAACAAACTGAAAAAAACATTTGTTCCTTTGTTATTAAAAATGACTGGTCTACAAAGGTTTTGTTTTAGTAGATGGGGCTACATAGTATATAACTGAGACTGAAGACAAAAATTGAAAATTTTTGGTTTCTAAAAAGAGGAATAGGATATATAAGGTTGGCGTTACCAGTTTTGGGAAGAAACACTGAATAAGTTAAGGGGGAAAGAAAAAGATGAGAATGAGTGATCTGTTTTATCTTAAGAAACTTTTGTCCCATACAGAATCTTTAAAATAGACAATTATATAAAATTTATCTATTGTTCTTATGACATTTAAATAAGTTAACACACAGTGGAAAGCGTGGCGTTAGTTATCTTCTTCCTCATCCCCTTTAATTACTGGAGTACCTAAAATGAAAAAGAAAATTATTACTGGTTATTCTCAAAAAATTGCTAAAATTCTAGATGAAAATATTTTCCTGGCCAGGCACCATGGCTCACGCTTGTAATCCCAGCACTTTGGGAGGCCAAGGCAGGTGGGTCACCTGAGGTCAGGAGTTCGAGACCATCCTGGCCAACATGGTGAAACTCCGTCTCTACTAAAATTACAAAAATTAGCTGGGCGTGGTGGCGGGTGGTTGTAATCCCAGTTACTTGGGAGGCTGAGGCAGAAGAATCGCTTGAACCTGGGAGGCAGAGGTTGTGGTGAGCCGAGATTGCACCATTGCACTCCAGCCTGGGTGACAAGAGCAAAACTCCATCTCAGAAAAAAGAAAAACCTGAGAAACTCTGAGATACTATGAAGTGTGCCATAATAAAAATAATTTCACAAAATAATCTCTTTAATTTCAAATTATCTGAAAAGCTTCTCAGAAGAATTCTCAAATGGTTTAGTATGCATACGTATGAATATTAAGCCCCATAACTGCCAAATAAAAATGCCTATGGCCAGGCATGGTGGCTCACTGCCTCTAATTCCAGTACTTTGGGAGGCCAGATGAGAGGAGCGCTTAAGCCTAGGAGTTGGAGACCAGCCTGGGCAACATAGCAAGACCCCATCTCTACAAAAAATTCAAAAAAATAGCCAGGCATGGTGGTGTTAGCCTGTAGTCTTCAACTACTTTGGAGGCTGAGGTGGGAGGATCACTTGAGCCTAAGAGATCCAGGCTGTGGTGAGCTGTAATTATGCAACTGCACTCCAGCCTGGGTGGCAGAGTAAGACCCTGTCTCCAAAGAAAAAAAAAAAAAAGCCAACAAGTACCAAGCAGAAAAATAAAGTAAGTTCTGTACAGGTTAAAAGCTTTCTATGGGCTGGGTGCGGTGGCTCATGCCTGTAATCCCACCACTTTGGGAGGCCAAGGCAGGTGGATCACTTGAAGTCAGGGGTTTGAGACCAACCTGACAAACATGGTAAAACCTCATCTCTACTAAAAATACAAAATTGGCTGGCTGTGGTGGTGCATGCCTGTAATCCCATCTACTCAGAAAGCTGAGGCAGGAGAATCGCTTGAACCCAGGAGGTGGAGGTTGCAGTGAGCCAAGATCATGCCATTGCACTCCAGCCTGGGTGACAGAGCAAGACTCCATCTCCAAAAAAAAAAAAAAAGCTTTCTATGTTATTAAGCATAAATAAATAAAAAAAAAAAGAAAAAAAAGAAATATTCCTCATTTCCCACAATAAAATGTGTAATCAGTACTGCTAAAAATCTGAACTACTCTAATTGTCATTTTATATGACCTCCCCCAATTGCTGAACATTGGGGCTACATTGAAAAAAGAATCACGGCCAGGCGCGGTGGCTCAAGCCTGTAATCCCAGCACTTTGGGAGGCCGAGACGGGCGGATCACGAGGTCAGGAGATCGAGACCATCCTGGCTAACATGGTGAAACCCCGTCTCTACTAAAAAACACAAAAAACTTGCCGGGCGAGGTGGCGGGCGCCTGTAGTCCCAGCTACTTGGGAGGCTGAGGCAGGAGAATGGCGTAAACCCGGGAGGCGGAGCTTGCAGTGAGCTGAGATCCGGCCACTGCACTCCAGCCTGGGCGACAGAGCGAGACTCCATCTCAAAAAAAAGAAAAAGAAAAAAGAATCACTGTAGAGGAAACAAAGCACATCTCTGGCTCTCACTGGGCCAAGGGCCACCCATCTGAGCTTTAGCATTTGAAGCCAGTCTGACCCCAGCTGACTATTCAGTCTTAACTCTTTAGCCATTTACCCTGCACTCCAGCTAACCTGATCAATTCATTGTCTCCCAAACTCATCTTGCACACTTTTACCTCTGGCCTACTGGTTAACAAAGTGCCTTCATTTTTCTTTCCCTTTTCTCTTCTCTTATCTGAAGACTTTCTTTCTTCTTCTTTTTTTTAATGTAATTTTTTTTAATTAAAATTTTTTTTTTTAGACAGAGCTTGCTATGTTGCCCAGGCTGCATTTGAACTCCTGGGCTCAAAGGATCTTCATGCCTCAGCCTCCCGAGTAGCTGGATCTACAGGTGCACGCCACAGTACCCAGCTTAAAGTTCCTTCATTTTGTAATGTTCTCCTCAACTCTCCTCCATCTAACTCTCCATCTAAACTCTCCATCTAAACCCTACCCTTTATTAAGAACAAACCCCAGTGCCTCTCTTCCTCAGTGATGCCTTCCAAGAGGGACATGTTCTTTATGGCAGTGAGCATAGTTTGACCTCTCTGTACACCTCTGAGCATTTGTTTGTGGGACAAGTGAACTTTTTGTTGATGTGCAATATACAAAGTGTATACATTATAATGTACAGATTGATAAATGTTCATAAAGTGAATACAAGCTAGTTACCAGCACCCAGATTTAAGAAAGAAAAGATTATCAGAACCCCCAAAACTGCCTCAGGCCCCCTGCCAGTCACTACAACCACAAAAGATATATTCTGTCCTAATATCTAACACCCATATCTTATTTTCCTTGTTTTTTGTTTGTTTTTTTAAAGATAAGGTCTTGCTCTGTTACCCAGGCTGGAGTGCAGTGGCGTGATCACAGCTCATTACTCCCAGACTCAAGCAGTCTTCCTGCCTCAGCCTCCCAAATAGGACCACAGGAATGATACAGTATGTACCCCATGTCTGGCTTCTTTTATTCAACATTATGTTTGTATGATTCATCCATGTAGCGTAAAACTGTAATTCATTCATTTTTACTGCTGTTTAATATTCCATTGTATGACTATGCCATATTTTATCTATCTATTCTATTGTTCATGAACATTTAAGTAGTTTCTAATTTTTAACTATTAAAATACTGCTACTATGAACATTCTCATGCGTGTCTTTTGGTAAACATTCACACCCTTTTCTTTGGGGTATGGAGTTAGGAGGGAAACTGCTGGGTCACAAGGAATGTACGCGGAGAGCTTTTGTAGATAACGCCAATTTCCCAAAGTGGTTATACCAAGTTACGTTACCATCCTACAGGGTATAAGACTTGCTTCACATCCTCACTAGCATTTGGTATTGTCTGTCTTTTTCATTTTAGACTTTTAACATCCCTCAGCTTTAGGCTGGGCACGGTGGCTCACACCTGTAATTATAGCACTTAGGGAGGCCGAGGTGGGTGGATCATGAGGTCAGGAGTTCAAGACCAGCCTGGCCAACATGGTGAAACCCCGTCTCTACTAAAAATACAAAAATTAGCTGGGCATGGTGGCAGGTGCCTATAATCCCAGCTCCTCAGGAGGCTGAGGCAGAGAATTGCTTGAACCTGGGAGGTGGAGGCTGCAGCGAGCTGAGATCGCGCCACTGCACTCCAGCCTGGGTGACAGACTGAGACTCCATCTCAAAAAAAAAATAAATAAGGCCGGGCACAGTGGCTCAAGCCTGTAATCCCAGCACTTTGGGAGGCCGAGACGGGCGGATCACGAGGTCAGGAGAGCAAGACCATCTTGGCTAACATGGTGAAACCCCGTCTCTACTAAAAAAATAAAAAAAACTAGCCAGGCATGGTAGTGGGCGCCTGTAGTCCCAGCTACTCAGGAGGCTGAGGCAGGAGAATGGCGTGAACCCGGGAGGCGGAGCTTGCAGTGAGCTGAGATCCGGCCACTGCACTCCAGCCTGGGCGACAGAGCGAGGAGACTCTGTCTCAAAAAAAAATAAAAAATAAAAATAAATAAATAAATAAATAAAGACCCCTAAGTTTTGCTTATGAGCAATGGAAAAGAAACAAAAATAGGCAAGTTTGCAGCTGTGGCCATCTCTGTTCTGTTCTATCCCACTGGTTTAGAATAGACCAAGGTGGTTCTTCTAGGGACTGTTCAGATTGACATGAAGTCAGTACATGGTCCAAAAGGCCATAATGTAGCTTTGTGTATTCAAGTTCTACATTGGGGGATTTTATTTTATATTTTATTTTATTTTATTCTATTCTATTCTACTCTATTTTGTTTTATTTGAAATAGAGTTTCACTCTTGTTGCCCAGGCTGGAGTGCAGTGGTGTGATCTCAGCTCACCACCTCTGCCTCCCAGGTTCAAGAAATTCTTCTGCCTCAGCCTCCCGAATAGCTGGGATTACAGGCATGTGCCACCACGCCTGGCTAATTTTATATTTTTATTAGAGATGGGGTTTCTCCATGTTGGTCATGCTGGTCTCGAACTGCCGACCCCAGGTGATCTGCCCGCCTTGGCCTCCCAAAGTGATGGGATTACAGGTGTGAGTCACTGTGCCTGGCCTTTCTCTTTCTTTTCTTTTCTTTTTTCTTTTCTTTTCTTTTCTTTCTTTCTTTTTCTTTTCTTCTTTCTCTCTGTTTCTCTCTCTCTTTCTCTTTCTCTCTTTCTTTCCTTCCTTCCCTTCCTTTCCTCCCTTCTTTTCCTCCCTCCCTTCCTCCCCCCCCCCCCCCCTCCCCCTCTCTCTCTCTTTCTTTCTTTCCCAGAGTCTTGTTCTGTCACTCAGGCTGGAGTACAGTGGCACAATCTCAGCTCACTGCAACCTCCGCCTCCCAGGTTCAAGTGATTCTCCTGCCTCAATCTTCCAAGTAGCTGGGATTATAGGCGCCCACCACCACGCCCAGCTAATTTTTGTATTTTTAGTAGAGATGGGGTTTCGCCATGTTGGCCAGGCTGGTCTTGAACTCCTGACCTCAAGTGATCCTCCCACCTCGGCTTCCCAAAGTGCTAGGATTACAGGTGTCAGCCACCACACCCAGTTAATAACATATATTTTGAATACTTACTTTATGTAAAGCACACGTTTAGCATAGATTATCTACATGTGTTCAGTGTCTCACATAGATTATTTCATTTAATCCTCATAATAATACTCGGATATATGTTCTAAAATGATTACTAGTAGTACTATTACCATCTCCACTTTTTAGATTACAAATGAACAAGGTTTGGTGAGATTAACTAATTAGCACAATTTCACAAACTATTAAGTGGAGGAGCTGGGACCTGACTCAGTTAATCAGGGTTATCTACTGATGCTGACACTGATCTTAGATATTGGGAAACTAAGACTGGGGATGAGGGGAGAGACAGTGAGAGAGAACACCACAATTTTGATCCAATTGTAAAAAAGCAACTGCTTACCATGTATTTCTGATTATTCTGCATAATCAGAATAATTTTTGATTCTGATCAGAATTTGTGACCTTTGTGTCACCTTTCTGACTTGAGGACAAGCCTAGCTTTCTTTCTTTTTTTAACTTGCGTAAGTGAGCTAGAAGTTTGTTTTTCTTTTACATAAAAGTACAAGTAGATAGTAGATAGACATGGAACTTGACGTTGTCTGGAAGTCAGGATCCTTCTCCCTCTTTTTTTTTTTTTTTTTTTGAGATGGAGTTTCACTCTTGTTGCCCAGGCTGGAGTGTAGTGGCATAATCATGGCTCACCACAACCTCCGCCTCCCAGATTCAAGCGATTCTCCTGCCTCAGCCTCCCTAGTAGATGGGGTTACAGGCACACACCACTACACCCGGTTAATTTCGTATTTTTAGTAGAGATGGGTTTCTCCATGTTGGCCAGGCGGGTCTAACTCCCAACCTAAGATGATCCGCCCACCTCGGCCTCCCAAAGTGCTGGGATTACAGGTGTGAGCCACTGCACCTGGCCAGGATCCTTCTCTCTTACTGCTTTCATGGGTGACCTCTTTGTGATAGAAAGAAGAGTGAGAAAAGGAGGTGGCTCAGCACCAAACCCTAAATAATTCCAGCTTTTATCCAACATAACAGAAGGAAATTTATATCAGGAAAAAATAAATATACAATTTTTAAAAAATAAATACAGGGTTTGTCTCACTATATTACGAAGGCTGATCTCAAACTCCTGACCTCAAGCAATCTTCCTGCCTCATTGAATAGCTTGGGACTGCAGAAACGTGCCACTGTGACTGGCCCCACATAGATTTATAAGGCCTAGGCTTAGCTTTCTTTCTTTCTTTCTTTTTTCTTTCTTTTTTTTCTTTTTTTGAGATGGAGTTTCACTCTTTTTTGCTCAGGATGGAGTTCAATGGCACAATCTCGGCTCACTGCAACCTCCGCCCGCCGAGTTCAAGCAATTCTTCTGCTTCAGCCTCCCAAGTAGTTGGGATTACAGGTGCCCGTCACCATGCCCGGCTAATTTTTGTATTTAGTAGAGATGGGGTTTCACCATGTTGGCCAGGCTGGTCTCAGACTCCTGATCTTGGGTGATCCACCCGCCTCAGCCTCCTAAAGTGCTAGGATTACAGGCGTGAGTCACCATGCCCGGCCAGGCCTAGCTTTCTTATAAGCTTTTGGTTTAGGGAGAATCTTGTACCAGTCTAAATATCCTAGCAGTTTTTCATCTTACCTTGGCTCAAACCTAGACCATTCAATTTTATATAGATAGAAATGACCTGGAATATCAGAGGTATTTTTTCTTTAGTTTTCCTCCTCTTCATGATTCCATGCCACAAATTCCATTTTTATGCCTAGAAAATATGTTCAAGCCAGCTCAGAATCACTCACCATCCAGCTTTTTCAGTTTGGGCACTCTCTTGGTTGCTTCTTCAATCCAGTTATTCTCAGCAGAATGTTTCTCTTCCAAGGGATTGCCTACAAACACCAGGTCTTCCAGGCATGGCAGTTCTGCCAGCTTCACAAACTCAGCTACAAGTAAAATAATATTTTCTGTATTAAAACAGCAAGTTTTGGCTGGGTACAGTGGCTCACGCCTGTAATCCCAGCACTTTGGGAGGCCAAGGCGGGCAGATCACGAGGTCAGGAGATTGAGACCATCCTGGCTAACACAGTGAAACTCTGTCTCTACTAAAAATACAAAAATAAGCCAGGCGTGGTGGCGGGCACCTGTAGTCCCAGCTGCTCAGGAGGCTGAGGCAGGAGAATTGCTTGAACCTGGGAGGCAGAGGTTGCAGTGAGCGGAGACTGCACCAATGCACTCCAGACTGGGTGACAGAGCAAGACTCCATCTCAAAACAAAACAAAACAAAACAAAACAAAACACCCAGCAAGTTTTACTGTTACAATTTTGGGGATTAAATTCCAATATCATTAACCCTCAGTTTGTGACTATTCATGACAATTAGTTGTTTAAGATTTTGAAGGAAACTGGGAAAGTTATACCATATAAAGTCATTCTCAGAAGATTACAGGATGGGAAGGAAAAAGAAGACACACTACTTTAAATGGTAGCATAAGGATGAAATAAAATGAGATGAGATTCAGAGTCAAAAAGAACAAATCACTTTCTAGTGACAGGTCTTCTTCATGCTGTGCTGCATCAGTGTAGGTTAAGCTAACTTGCCTTTGTCTGTACCCATTCCCTCATCTTTGAATTCTTTTTTTTTTTTTTTTTTTTTTGAGATGGAGTCTCGCTCTGTAGCCCAGGCTGGAGTGCAGTGGCCAGATCTCAGCTCACTGCAAGCTCCGCCTCCCGGGTTTACGCCATTCACCTGCCTCAGCCTCCCGAGTAGCTGGGACTACCGGCTCCTGTCACCACGCCCGGCTAGTTTTTTGTATTTTTTAGTAGAGACGGGGTTTCACTGTGTTAGCCAGGATGGTGTCGATCTCCTGACCTCGTGATAAGCCCGTCTCGGCCTCCCAAAGTGCTAGGATTACAGGTTTGAGTCACCGCGCCTGGCATCTTTGAATTCTTAAAACAACTCATTCAAATCTCTATTGCAGAACTTACCACACAGTTTTTTTTTTTTTTTTTTTTGAGAAAGAGTCTCCCTCTGTCACCCAGGCTGGAGTGCAAAGGCATGATCTCCACTCACTGCAACCTCTGTCTCCCGGGTTAAAGCAACTCTCATGCCTCAGCCTCCCAAGTAGCTGGGACTACAGGGTGTACCACCACACCTGGCTATCTTTTCGTACTTTTACAAAAAAAATTTTGGGTTTTGCCATGTTGGCCAGACTAGTCTTGAACTCCTGACCTCAGGTGATCCGCCTGCCTCGGCCTCCCTAAGTGTTGGGATTACCAGCAAGAGCCACTGCACCTGACCTCTTATCACATAGTTTTATAATTATTAGCTTACAAACTAATTTTCCCCACTAAGCTGTGAACTCCTTGAGGGCAGAGATAATGTCCTATTCAACTATATATCCAAAGAGACTGGTGTAGTTCATCGCATATAACTGAATGAATTATGTACAAGAAAAAAGCAAAGTAACATAGATATCAAATAAGTCTTCTGCCTATGAAGTATTCAATTTAAACTGATTACTTCAGCCTTTGGATAATATCTTAAATTTTTTTCATGATTAAGAGGACCAGGACCTATCAGATTATACTCATCCTAAGTAAACAGTTAAATATAAATGTTAAGCATTTAAAATTTAGAAACTCCTATACTATTTCTTTCTGAGCTTAGACATAAATGTTCCCACTTTCTCTCTGTGCTTAGAAATAAACATTCTCGTTTTGCATCTTTTCCCTCTCGGACTATTTTCTATAAACAGGCGGTAGGCGGTTAGCAAAGGGCCACTCTCAGCTTACCCCAGTCTTTTACCAGGTTATTAGACATGTAGAGAATCTTCAATTTCTTCATTACGTGGATCCCTTTCAACTTCTCAATAAAATTGTAGGAGATCCACAGTTCTTCTAACGTGTCCCCTACTGCCTCCTGAAGAAGAACAAAATTTGATTTATGTTTATGTTTAACCTTTTCTTTCTGTCTCCTTTGTAAAGATATGCATAATGGCTTTCCAAGCGAACTTAGACCCTGTCTGTCTACTTGTAGAAGAGCTAGTAGCTATGTGGGAGTTTTTTTAAGAATAGCTACTGAGGCCAGGCGCGGTGGCTCAAGCCTGTAATCCCAGCATTTTGCGAGGCCGAGACGGGCGGATCACGAGGTCAGGAGTTCGAGACCATCCTGGCTAACATGGTGAAACCCCATCTCTACTAAAAAATACAAAAAAAAAGCTAGCCGGGCGAGGTGGCGGGCGCCTGTAGTCCCAGCTACTCGGGAGGCTGAGGCAGGAGAATGGCGTAAACCCGGGAGGCGGAGCTTGCAGTGAGCTGAGATCTGGCCACTGCACTCCAGCCCAGGCGACAGAGCGAGACTCTGTCTCAAAAAAAAAAAAAAAAAAAAAGAATAGCTACTGAAATACTGAAATCACCAAGTGGGGAAACAACAGCACCACCTTTCATTAATGCTATGGCTTTCAAATTACATTCCCACAGAGTATATTATTTGGTCCTTACAACATCTGCTTGAAAGAAGATAAGGCAGGTTATTTGATTTCTAGTATAGAGGGATTAAGGGCTTTTTCTAAGAACACACTGCTATTAAATAATAGAGCTAGGTCTAAAATTCAGGGTCTTCTCCAACATTTATTATGATAATTTTCAAACATAAAAAATTTGTTTTTTGTTTTGTTTTGTTTGAGACAGGGTCTTGCTTTATCACCCACACTGGGGTACAGTGGCACACTCACAGCTAACTTCAGCCTCAACCTCCCCTGGGCTCAAGCAATCCTCTCACCTCAGCCTCCCTAGTAGCTGGAACTACAGGTGCACACTACCACATCTGGCTAATTTTTGTCTTTTTGGTAGAGATGGGTTTTGTAGAGATGTTGTCTAGGCTGGTCTTGAACTCCTAAACTCAAGGGATCTGCCCGCCTCAGCCTCCCAAAGTGCTGGGATTACAGGCATGAGCCACTGTGCCCAGCCAATAATACAATTTCCTATAAGTATTTGTTAAGTAGATAATAAAGACAAGATTTTAGTGAAGTAGTCTAGTGAATATCTATTAGGAAAACCTGGCAAAGTTTGAGTGAATCAATTCAGTGAAATCTGTCATTAAATAAACTGACTCTTTCAAGAATTGGACAATAACTGAACAGTCATTTAGCAAGCTGGTCAGCTTCTGCATGTAAACAAGTCATTTCTCCCCTCAGTTTCTTACTCTGTAAAATGAGGAGATTGGCGCAATGAGATACCATCTCATACCCATTAGGATGGCTACTATCAATATCACAGAAAATAGTAAGTATTAGTGAGGATGTGGAGAAATTGGAACCCTGTACATGGTTGGCAGGAAGGTAAAATGGTGCAGGTGCTATGGAAAACAATTTGGCAATTCCTTAAAAAATTAAAACAATTATCATGTGACTACTGATATCACTTAACAGGGGATCCAGCCATTCCACTCCTGGGCACATATTCAGAAGAAATGAAAGTGGGGTCTCGAGATATTGGTACACCCATGTTCACAGTGGTAAATTCACAATAGCCAAAAGATGGACGTGACCCAAGTGTCCACTGATAGACAAACAGATAAACAAAATATGATATATACATACCATAATAAAATATCATTTAATATTAAGCAGCAACGGACTGTGTGCAATGGCTCACACCTGTAATCCCAACACTTTGGGAGGCCAAGGCGGGTGGCTCGCCTGAGGTCAGGAGTTTGAGACCAGCCTGGCCAACATGGTGAAATCCCATCTCTACTAAAAATATAAAAAAATTAGCCGGGTGTGGTGGCACATGCCTGTAGTCCCAGCTACTTTGGTGGCTGATGCAGAAGAATCGCTTGAACCTGGGAGGCGGAGGTTGGAATGAGCCGAAATCGCGCCACTGCACTCCAGCCTAGGCAATACAGTGAGACTCAGTCTCAAAAAAAAAAAAAACATTAAGCAGAAAGGAAATTCTGACGCATGCTACAACGTGGATGAAACTTGAGGACATTACGCTAAGTTAAATAAGCCAGTCATAAAAAGATAAATGCTATATGATACTACTTATATGAAATACCTAGAGTAGTTAAATTTGTAAAGATGGAAAGTAGAATGGTGGGTGCCAGGGATGGGGGAAGAGGCAGTGGGAAGCTATTATATGCTTATAGAGGTTCAGACACGCAAGATGAAGAGAGTTCTGGAGATGGATGGTGATGGTTGTACAAGTCTACTTACTACCACTGAACTATACCCTTAAAAATCCTTTAGATGGTAAACTTTATGTTATGTATATTTCACCACCATAAAAAACATTGGAAAAAATGAGGAAGTTGGACAAGTTCTTTAAGGCTCCTCCCAGCTATTAAAATTTATGATTTTTTAAGGTCAACCCATTGTAAGTATTGAAAACAAAAAAGTAAACGTCTGCTCTGTAAATAATATCATGTTGGAGGTTACAGAAGTGGGAGAGCATTATGAAATGCTATAAAATCTCTGTTTTTTTGTTTGTTTATTTTTTAATTTAGAGACAGGGTCTTGATCTGTTACCCAGGCTGCAGTGCAGTGGCACAATCAGCTCACTGCAGCCTTGAACTCCTGGGCTCAAGTGATCCTCCTGCCTCAGCTCCCTGAGTAGTTAGAACAGGCAGGTGCCACCATGCTTGGCTAATTAAAGAAAAAAATTTTTTTTTGTAGAGACAAGGGTCTCACTATGTTATCCATGCTTGACTCCAACTACTGGCCTTAAATGATCCCACTGCCTCCGCCTCCTCAAGTGCTGGCATTACAGATCTGAGCCTCTGTGCCCAGCTAAAACATTATTTATAAATTAAGTGTAGCCTATGTACAGTGTTTTATAAAATCTACAGTTGTGGGCCGGGCATGGTGGCTCATGCCTGTAATCCCAGCACTTTGGGAGGCGAAGGCAGGTAGATCACTTGAGGTCAGGAGTTCGAGACCAGCCTGGCCAACATGGTGAAACCCCATCTCTACTAAAACGACAAAAATTAGCTAGGCACAGTGGCACATGCCTGTAATCCCAGCTATTCAGGAGGCTGAGGAGGGAGAATCACTTGAATCTGGGAAGCGGATGTTGCAGTGAACTGACATTATGCCACTGCACCCTAGCCTAGGTGACAGGGCAAGACTCCCTCTCAAAAAAAAAAAAAAATCAAATTTTTATAGAGCATTAAGAATTTTACTCACCATATCCAATTAGAAAGCAAATAATTCATCTAATGGTTATAAACCTCCTTTATTTAATCCCAGAATCTGACCCTTAAGAATTTATTTTTTTTTTTTGAGACAGAGTCTTGCTCTGTTGCCCAGGTTGGAGTGCAGTGGCCCCATCTCAGCTCACTGCAAGCTCCGCCTCCCAGGTTCACGCCGTTCTCCTGCCTCAGCCTCCCGAGTAGCAGGGACTACAGGCGCCCGCCACCACGCCTGGCTAATTTTTTTTGTATTTTTTTTAGTAGAGATAGGATTTCACCTTGTTAGCCAGGATGGTCTCGATCTCTTGACCTCGTGATCCGCCCACCTCGGCCTCCCAAAATGCTGAGATCACAGGTGTGAGCCACCGCGCCCAGCCTGACCCTTAAGAATTTCCAAGCATTTTTAAAACTCATCAGTAACACTTTACGTGGGTAAATAGAATCACAGAGGTGGAAATATAATTCACAGTTTGGCTAATAAATTTGAGATAATTCCAAAATTGCACCTCTGAACATGACTCCTATTCAGGGTTACTACTGTTTCTGTACTGAGGAAGATGGCCATGTTAGCCTGTTTGGTCTTGGGAGGCTACTGTTGAAAACCACTGCAATTTCAGCTCCCCACTGCCTCTTACAAAGCACAAGCTAGATTTACTGGGAGGGGAAAAGGAGTCAGGGCCATACAAAATTTCAGTATGTTTATGAATTATTTAACAATAAACATATTAAAAATTACTGTCTTTTCGGGAACAGATACAAGAAAAATACACTTCATTTTTCATGAAGTTGCCTAGTTTGACATTATTGCTCCATCTTACCTTCTTTGGAAGGAAATTCAAATGGCCAATAAATATAGAAATAAGACATGTCAAAAAAATTTTAAATACCTAAGGCTGGTATGGGAAATTGGGAAATCTCACACATTACTGGTGGGAGTATAGGTTGTTACAAACTTTTTGAAGGGCAACTTGAGAATATGTCGCAAAAGCCTTAAAAGAAACTGATACCTTCTGACCTAGTAATTCCATTTCAAGGAATTTATCCAAGAAATTATTCATGGATGTGTGCAAATTAAATAAATAAAATAATAATAAATAACAACCTACCAGTCCATTTAAGTTCTTTATGTTGTTTCTTCCTAAAGATAATATCCTCAAGTTTTCTGTAGTGAAAAGAAAATATTTTTTTGTTTACTAGAATCATATTACACAATTGTTGTAAATCTAGTATAATAAAGCTTTAATAAGTTTTATATAATAGATATCCTTATACAATGAGTAAGAAAGGTTGTGTTAACAAAAATGGGTAATCAAGTAGAAAATAACATTGACCTATCATCTAAAGTAAACACTACAGGTATAATTTCATAACATGTCAATATTAAATTTAAAAATGGTTAGCTATCTGGAACACATGGTCTTAAATTGCTGGCTAATAAAAATGTTACAGGATAGAAGAGTAGTAGAGAATATTTTGAGTTTGGGAACATATATATTTCAAATCTCTTATGAGAACTCACACTAGAAAATAAGAACATATATTTATGTATTGTCCACTTCACTCCATGAAGGATTAGAAGTGAAATAAAATAAATTTGGTATTTAAAAAATCATTTGCTTTCAAGTTTTTAAATAATTAGACTGTGATTTGGTTAAAAAATAAAATGCCTATCTTTATTTTTTAAAGGTTATTTCTATTTGTATATCATATAGGCTATTTCTGGAGGAGAAAAAAGAAAGTAGAAACTGTGGTTGTCTTTGGGGAGGAACTAACAGTCTATGGTTAGAAGTAGACATTTCCCGCCGGGTGCGGTAGCTCACGCCTGTAATCCCAGCACTTTGGGAGGCTGAGGCGGGCGGATCATGAGGTCAGGAGATCGAGACCATCCTGGCTAACATGGTGAAACCCCGTCTCTACTAAAATTACAAAAAATTAGCCGGGCGTGGTGGTGCGTGCCTGTAGTCCCAGCTACTCGGAGGCTGAGGCAGGAGAAGGGCGTGAACCCGGGAGGTGGAGTTTGCAGTGAGCTGAGATGGTGCCACTGTACTCCAGCCTGGGCGACAGAGCCAGACTCCATCTCAAAAAAAAAAAAAAAAAAAAAGAAGTAGACATTTCCCATTGTAACCTCTTTTGAACCATTTGAATAAAGCCAGATGCATATATTATTTTTCCAAATTAAAAAAAATATCTTTGTTAAACACCCAGGAAACCTCATTTCTGTTCCAAGAAACTACTGTGATTACTTTTGCTTATCACTATATTGAATTTTCACAACTTAAACATCTGCAACTTCTTTGTCTAATACGGTGGTCACTAGACACATGTGGCTCTTTAATTAAAATTAATTACAATTTAAAATTCAGTTTCTCAGTCACATTAGCCACATTTCAAGTGCTTAATAACTATATGTGGCTAGTAGCAACTGTATTGGGATAGTGCTGACAGTTCTGTTGGATGACACTATTCTACAACATCTGTAATTGAATGGTAAGAACTCAAATCCAATTAACGGAGTTTCAATCCCAACTCTCTAGGGAAGCAACCAAACCTCTTTGAATCTGTTTTATCATATATAAAATGGGGAAATATAATTTCTATCTTATAGGAATCTAAGGATAAAATGAGGTAATTACCTAAAACATTCAGTGAGATGTGTAACCCATGGTAAGTACACAATAAATGATCTGTGTGTGAGTGTGTGTGTGTGTGTCTGTGTGAATCAGGCATATGTAACTTTGATTTTAAACTTTAATTTATTTAATAAATTATTTTAAATTGTCTTACAAGAAACAATGAACTTTTAGAGCAAGGTATTTTAAGTGGTCTAATTCACACAAAATGATTTAACTGTTGAAGCAAGACCCTATGTTATGGGCTGAATTGTGTTCCCTGGAAAATTCTGATCTTTAAATCCTAATCCCCAGCATCAGAACATGACTGCATTTGGAGACAGAGCCTGTAAAGAGGTAACTGGGCCAGTCATAGTAGCTTATGCCAATTATCCCAGCACTTTGAGAAGGTGAAGTGGGAGGATCACTTGAGGCCAGGAGTTCGAGACCAGCCTGGGCAACATAGAAAGACTCTGCCTTTACAGAAATAAAAATACAAAATAAAAAATTTAGGCTGGGCGCGGTGGCTCACTCCTGTAATCCCAGCACTTTGGGAGGCCGAGGCGGGGGGATCACGAGGTCAGAAGATCATCCTGGCCAACATGGTGAAACCCCGTCTCTACTAAAAATACAAAAATTAGCTGGGCATGGTGGCGCATGCCTATAATCCCAGCTACTTGGGAGGCTGAGGCAGAAGAATCGCTTGAACCAGGGAGGCGGAGCTTGCAGTGAGCCAAGATTGTGCCACTGCACTCCAGCCTGGTGACAGAGCAAGACGCCCTCTCAAAAAAAAAAAAAAAAAAAAAAAAATTAACTGGGCATGGGGCATGGTAGCACATGCCTGTAAGCCTAGCTACTCAGGGAGTCTGAGGCACGAGGATGGTTTCAGCACAGAAGTTTGCACCACTGTACTCTAGCCTGGGTAACAGAGTGAGACCCTGTCTAAAAGAAAAAAAGAAAGAGGTAGTTAATTGGGCCATTTAGATACTTAAAAAAAAAAAAGGGGTAATTAAGGTAAAATGAGGTCATTTGGATGGGCCCTAATCCAACATGATTGGTATCCTAGTAACAAGAGGCAATTTGGACACAGACACAGAAAAAGACCATGTAAAGAGAGAGGGAGGGGCCAGGCGTGGAAACTCACACCTGTAATCCCACCACTTTGGGAAGCCGAGGTGGGTGGATCACTTGAGGCCAGGAGTTCGAGACCAGCCTGGCCAACATGGTGAAACCCCGTCTCTACTAAAAATAAAAATATTAGCTGGGCATGGTGTCTGCTTATAATCCCAGCTACTAGGAAGGCTGAGGCAGAAGAATTACTTAAGCCCGCAAGGCGGAGGTTGCAGTGAGCCAAGATCATGCCACTGCATCCCAGCCTGGGTAACAGAACAAGACTCTGTCTCAAAAAAAAAAAAAGAAAAATGACAGAGGGAGAAGACAGTCATCTACAAGCCAAGGAGAGAGGTTTCAGAAGAAATCAACCATGCTGACATCTTGATCTTGGACTTTTACCCTCCAGAACTGTGAGAAAATTTCTATTGTTTAAGCCACCCAATCTGTGGGACTTTGTAACGGCAACCTAGCAAACTAATATATCCTATATAACTATAAATTTATGAAAATTAAATATTTAAGAAAATCACATAATTATTCTTTAAAGCTTCTTGATATGAAAAAACACCATTTTCTCTTTTCTATTTCATGAAGAATTAAATGCTTATTCAATAATTTATTCACTCAACACATAAGTTATTGATCATCTACCATACACCAGGAACAGCAATAAGCACTTGCAATATTACAGCAAATAATACAGACAAAATTCCTGCTATCAAGGAGCTAACATTTGGCAGATAAACAAAATAAGTAAGTATATTAGATAGTGACAAATGTGAAGGAGAAAAGAAATAACCAGGTAAAAGGAATGAAATATCAGGAGGTTGGGAACAGTTGATTTTTTGATAGGAGATCATGTTAGGGAAAAACCCAAAGGAAGTTAGTAAGAGAGTTCACCATGTAGATATCTGGAGGAAGAACATTTACAGGCAAGAAAACTTCAAGTACAAAGGCTTTGAGGCAGGACCACATAAGCTGAGAGAATGAACGAAGAGTAATAGGACATGAAATTAGAGGAAATATTCTTGGTTGTAAGTCCATACATATAATATGAAAGAAATTAGAGGAAATAATAGGCTTTAGAGAGGATGTGAGAGACAGGAGTCAAGAAATTACCAAGAGGTTTGGCCTGAACAACTGGAGAAATGGACTTGTCGCTATCTGAGACAAATCTGGTGCAAGAGTGGCTCACTCACGCCTGTAATCCCAGAACTTTGGGAGGCCAAGGCAGGCAGATCGCTTGAGCCCAGTAATTCGAGACCAGCCTGGGCAACATGGGGAGACCCCAACTCTATAAAAATACCCAAAAAAAATTAGTCGGGCTTGGTGGTGCACACCTATAGTCCCAGCTACTCAGGAAGCTGAGGTGGGAGGATGGCTTAAGCCCAGGAGGTGGAGGTTGCAGTAAGCCGAGATGGCATCACATTGCACTCCAGCCTGGGTGACAGAGCAAGATCCTGTAAAAAGAAAAGAAACACACAGGAGTTGGTTTATCTGGGGTTAGGGGAAGATATCTAGACTCAGTTCTGGAAATGTTAAGTGTGAGACGTTGGCCGGTCACTGTGGCTCATGCCTGCAATCCCAGCACTTTGATTCACACTTGATTCAAGAGATCCTCCCACCTCAGCCTCCCAAATAGCAGGGATTATAGGCATGTGCCACCACGCCCAGCTAACTTTTTTGGATTTTTAGTAGAGATGAGGTTTCACCATGTTGGCCAGGCTGGTCTTGAACTCCTTGCCTCAAGTGATCCACCCGTCTGGGCATCCTAAAGTGCTGGGATTACAGGTGTGAACCACCACCCACAGCCATAAAATTAAATTAAAAAAAAAAATGAAAAAATCAATTTTAAAAAAGTATGAGATGTCTGTTAGATATCCTGTGGAAATATCACCCAATGGAATATATGAATCTGCAATTCAGAGGACACAGTTGGGCTTGAGATCTAAATGTGGGAGCCATCAGCATACTGATGGTGAGGCCATGACTCTGGATGAGATAATCTAGGGAGTAAATGAAGAAAAAAAAGAGAAGAGATACAAGAACTGAATCCTAGGGCCTTCCAATATTTAAAGGTTATGGATATGAAACTGGGAAAAAGTGGCCAAAAAGACAGGAGGAAATCAAGGGGGACAGTATCCTAAAGCCAAATACTAAAAATGCTTTAAAGAGGGAAGAGAAATCATCTGCGTCAAAAATACGCTGATTCATCAACTAAGATAAGGACTAAGAAATGACCTCAGCAATGGGAGATAAGAAATATATGCAATTTTTTCCAAGATAATCTCTAACTCCTTTTTGAAAAACTGCACATGAAAATGGTAATGAATGGCTAAAAAGACCATATTTATTACTGTATAAGGAAATAAATTATGATATCCAAAGTTAATAGATTGTGTTCTAACATAACACAATATATATTTTCCATATTTTATGTGCTGCATAAGTAGGGTATCACTAGAAGAAAAGTACTATTGTTTTCTTCATACAAGATCCTGATGAAAATCAAAACTGTGCTTTCAAGTTTTATGCTTATTTGTAACCTGTAACCTGAAGGAGTAAAGTATACTTTTTTACCAAAGATAAATGGCAACAAAATTTATTTTCTAATCTTTAAGATTATTATTCATATTATATAGCTTTTTAGTCATGGTTTGAACATAGTCATATCAAGCAATTTTCTAGTCACAATTCTGGTACAATAAATAAAAATTGCTATTAGGGTTGTTCTGCCTGATAAATCACCTGTTAAATAGGAATACCTATTTATTTCAGATCATCTCATGATGGCATAATAGGTAAGACTACAGTGTTCATGAAAGGAGATGGGTAGGAGGCAAGCTAAAGCATAACTTCAATCCTCATATGGATCAATTAGCTTCTTTTTGCTTCATAGTCACAGATAAAATGTATTTGCTAGCCACAGACTGCATAAATTGTATTTGTTACTAGCAGAACTAAAATGAAATGAGCCAAATATAGCAAATACCTATACTCTCTGATTTTGTGTCTACAGCAGACATCAATAATTGATCAAGGTATTCGTTCCACCAAGCTTTTGGAACTCTTATTATTACAATTTTCCTGAGAGTCTCTACCAACAGACCAAAGTTGGAAAGTTATTTAAAACCCAGTGCCAGCCCAACATAGAAGGTCATCCATTTTCACTATTATCATAGTCTTTTTTTTTTTTGAAATGAGTCTCACTCTGTCGCCCAGGCTGGAGTACAGTGGCACAATCTTCGCTCACTGCAACCCTCACCTCCCGGGTTCCAGCTACTCTTCTGCCTCAGCCTCCCGGGTAGCTGGACTACAGGTGCGCACCATAATGCCCAGCTAATTTTGTACTTTTAGTAGAGATGGGGTTTCACCATGTTGGCCAGGTTGGTCTCAATCTCCCAACCTCGTGATCCACCCGCCTCGGCCTCCCAAAGTGCTGGGATTACAGGTGTGAGCCACTGCGCCCAGCCTTCTTTTGTTTCTTTGAGACAGAGTTTCACTCTTGTTGCCCAGGCTGGAGTGCAATGGCCCAACCTCAGCTCACTGCAACCTCCGTCTCCAGGGTTCAAGTGATTCTCCTGCCTCAGCCTCCCAAGTAGCTAGGATTACAGGCACCTGCCACCATGCCTGGCTAATTTTTATATTTTTAGTAGAGACAGGGTTTTACCACATTGGCCAGGCTGATCTCAAACTCCTGACCTCAGGTGATCCACCCACCTCGGCCTCCCAAAGTGCTGGTATTACAGGTGTGAGCCACCATGCCCAGTCCACAGTCATGTTTTTATATAAAGAAAAGCATGTAATCTGTCATGATAAATAATAACATAAATAATATGTTATCAACTTGGTTAGTCACATTTAAGCAAGTTACTTCAATTACAGACAAAAAAGCTGAGGCAGAGAATAAAATGTAATAGCTTAAATTGTTTAATGAGTGAGTCAGCAAAAAATTAGAATAGACAGGCCTCTCACAACACAACTCTACTAGTTAACACTATGTAAATACTGAAGGCCAACTTTCCAGCAGTGTGTAAGTACTGAATGCCGACTCTGAGTAAGGTACGAGGGGTAGGGGTACTGGAATAGAAGATTAAAATATTAACAAGATGATGCTTTTCCTCAAGGAATTCACTATCTAAAGAGCAGAACATATTCCCAATTAACTATAATAATGATTAATATTGGTTGCGCATTTTATATGCACCAGGCATAATTCTAAGTACTCTATATATACTAACTCAGTCTTCACAATAATTGTATGAGCTAGGTAATTATTATTATAATCCAAGTAGACTGTTATGAATATTCCCAAAGGAGTAATTAATTTTGACGATGGAGATGAGGGAAGTGTTTAAGGAGGGGTGACATTCACACATAGCATTCGTTATTTTATTTTATTTTTTTTTGAGACAAGGTCTTGCTCTGTTGCACAGGCTGGAGTGCAGTAGCACCATCATAGCTCACTGCAGACTCACTCTCCTGAGCTCAAGTAATCTTCCTCCCAAGTAGCTGGGACTACAGGCAAACACCACCATGCCCAGATAATTTTTAAAATTTTTAGGGGTCTCAGGGCTGGGCGCGGTGGCGTACGCCTGTAATCCCAACACTTTGGGAGGCCGAGACGGGTGGATCACGAGGTCAGGAGATCGAGACCATCCTGGCCAACACGGTGAAACCCCATCTCTACTAAAAATACAAAAAATTAGCCGGGTGTGGTGGCAGGCACCTGTAGTCCCAGCTACTTGGGAGGCTGAGGCAGGAGAATGGCGTGAACCCGGGAGGCGGAGCTTGCAGTGAGCTGAGATCCAGCCACTGCACTCCAGCCTGGGCAACAGAGCCAGACTCCATCTCAAAAAAAAAAAAAGAAACGGGGATCTCGCTATGTTGCCCAGGCTGGTCTGAAAATTCTGAACTTAAGTGATCCACCTGCCTCAGCCTCCCAAAGTGCTGGGATTATAGGCATAAGCCACAGTATCTGGCTGCATTCTTAATCTTAATTTCTTATAGGATTTTCCTGTTACAGGAAGAAGCTGTTCTCAGTGAAAAGTATTGCATTAATAAATGTTACAAAGTCATTTTTAAAATAGTATATTTGGGTGTGAATTGGATAGTAAAAGCTTTTAGATGACTTTGAATGCAACATCAAAGCATTTGGTCTTTACTAGGCAAAGAGGTACCATTAAAAGGTCTCTGATATAATGATATTCAAATAATATTTTTAGAAAGAAAACTGTTATCAGTGAGGAAGGTCACCTGAAGGGCAGAAATACAGGAGAAAAGGAGATCAATTAGGAGGCTATTGAGGGAAAAGAAAAGGAGAAATCAGTTAAGTAAACAGTTAAAGCCAGTCCTTGGAAAAGCAGCCTGCCTGAAAAATCATAGCTACAGGCAAAAATACAGGCCGGGCGCGGTGGCTCAAGCCTGTAATCCCAGCACTTTGGGAGGCCGAGACGGGTGGATCACGAGGTCAGGAGATCGAGACCATCCTGGCTAACATGGTGAAATCCCGTCTCTACTAAAAAATACAAAAAACTAGCCGGGTGAGGTGGTGGGCGCCTGTAGTCCCAGCTACTCGGGAGGCTGAGGCAGGAGAATGGCATAAACCCAGGAGGCGGAGCTTGCAGTGAGCTGAGATCCAGCCACTGCACTCCAGCCCGGGCGACAGAGCGAGACTCCGTCTCCACACAAAAAAAAAAAAAAAAAAAAAAAAAAATACAACAGCCTGGGGAAAACTCAGGCAGCGCCTGCACGGATAAGTATGTAGGGTCCAGCACAAATTGTTCTTTGTATAAATGGCGGGCTTCCAAGAAAGTTTCTTCCCCTTTCCAGATATGTACACAGTAGGCTCCCTGGGAACTTGTACAGGGAGGAAAGGGACTTACCTAAAATAAACCCACAATTATACAAAGAAGAAAAGCAGTGCTTTGATGCTTGCCTGGAGATATACCCACAACTACATAGATAAGGGGGAGTTGTGCAGACAGCTTTTCAGATAAGAGAAGTTACTTGAACAGCTACAGAGGTGAGAGGAGTTTCTTATAAACGTTTTTGAATTCAACTGTACAAACAGCAACTCACTTGGGGTTCCCTCTCCACTGCAGAGAGCTTTCTTTTTTCACTCATTAAACTTTCACTGCAACCTCCCCCTTTGCATCCACATTCCTTAATTTTCTCAGTCATGAGACAACGAACTAGGATAACACCTTAGATAATGAGACTAGTGACCCTGACCTGTTTCACTATCACAAAAGTTATAGTGTTTTTCAAATTATGGGTCGTGAGCCTAAATTAATAGGTTGTGAAATCAATTTAGTGTGTTGTGATCAACATTAAAAAAAAAAAAAAAAAAGCCAGGCGTGGTGGCTCACGTCTGTAATCCCAGCACTTTGGGAGGCCGAGGCGGGCGGATCAAGAGGTTAGTCAGGAGATCAAGACCATCCTGGCTAACACGAAACTAAAATTACAAAAAATATTAGCTGGGCATGGTGGCGGGTGCTTGCGGTCCTAGCTACTTGGGAGGTTGAGGCAGGAGAATGGTGTGAACCCGGGAGGCGGAGCTTGCAATGAGCTGAGATCGCGCCACTGCACTCCAGCCTGGGCGACAGAGCGAGACTCTGTCTCAAAAAAAAAAAAAAAAAGAAAGAAAATTTTAAAAACACATAATGGAAGTGGCCAGGCGTGGTGGCTCACGCCTATAATCCTAGCGCTTTGGGAGGCTGAGGTGGGTGGATCACTTTAGGTCAGAAGTTCGAGACCAGCCTGGCCAAATTAGCCAGGCGTGGCAGTGGGCACCTGTAATCCCAGCTACTCGGGAGACTGAGGCAGGAGAACTGCTTGAACCCAGGAGGTGGAGGTTGTAGTGAGCTGAGATTGTACCACTGAAATCCAGCCTGGGCAACAGAGTGAGACGCCAGCTCAAAAAAAAAAAAAATTACTGGGATCTATGCTATATAAAGGTAAATGCTGTCTTGCAAACTTTACTCAAGTTTATATGTGTATATACATATTTGATATGCATATTCATATGAATGTATAATAAATTCAGATGTATTTCTTACAATGGAAAGTAGTCAAAATGTTTGAAGAACATGACCTAAGGGGAAGATGATGAGGGTCTAAATTAAAGTTGTAACTCTTGGAAATGGAAAAGCAATACTTTATTTGAGTGCTCCTTCAAAGAGTAGAGTTAACAGGATTTAATGATGAACTTGCATATAGGGCTTCAAGAAAGACTGTGGTAGGCTAAACAACGGCTCCCCAAAGATACCTACATTCTAATCCCTGGAACCTGTGAATGTTACCTTATATGGCAAAAAAAAGTACTTTGCAGATATGATTAAGGATCTTGAGAGATGGGGAGATTATCCTCAAGATCAGGGTGTGCCCTAATGCAATCACATGTATCCTCATAAGAGGGAGGCAGACAGAGATTTGACACAGAAGGAGAAGCCAATGTGACTACAGGCAGAGACTGGAGTGATGAGTCACAAGCCAAGGAATGCAGCAGTCACCAGAAGCTGGAAGAGGCTAGAAAAAGATTCTCCTCCAGCCTCCAGAGGGAGCATGGCTTGATTTTCACCAGATGAAACTGATTTCAGACTTCTGGTCTCCAGAACCATAAGACAATCATATCCATCATTTTAAGCCATCAAATCAAAAAAAGCCATAGGAAACTAACACAGAGTCAGAGGCCTTGGCAACTGGGAGGGAGGCAATGTCATTAACAAGGATAAGGAGCACGGGAAAAATAGGGATGATGAATTAAAAATTAAACATAAGTTGGAAATACAGAAAAGACAAATCTGAACAAAGAAATATATAATTAAAAATATGATATTATATTTAAGACATCTCAATTCTAACTCTATAAAAGCTTTTAAATGTCTTTAAAATGTTCAGAGCTCATGCTATCTCCACTTTTCTTTGGATAATCAAACTTAAGACATAGTTTATGTATTCTATTATCTGACAACAAGTATGGCTAAAACAGGTGCCAGCTTCTGGAATTACATATTGTCTCTGGAATGTTTATTAAAAGAACTAGGAAATCCATGAACTGTTACTGTGAATCACTTACTTAAGCCATTCAGGTTGGCAATTTTTTCAATGCAGTTTGTAGACAGTGAAAGCTTCCTTTAAAAGAACAAAGAAAAAATTTAAATTAATGCGAAAAACTCAAATGGTAAATCAGAAATTATTCCTTAACAATAGTGCCCATGAAAGATAGTATTTAAGTAATACTTCCCCACTCAATCATAGCATTTATTACTTCATTTTAAAACCATTGTTTTTCTCTGATTACATAAGTTAATAAACACTTAGTGAAAATTTGAAAAAATCTTCTTGAGGGCAATTTGGTATTAACAATTTTTTTTTCTTCTTAAGACACAGTCTCACTCTGTCACCTAAGCTGGAGTGCAGTAGCACCATTTCAGCTCACTGCAACTTCCACCTCCCTGGTTCAAGTAATTCTCCTGCCTCAGCCACCCAAGTAGCTGGGATTACAGGTGCCTGCTACCATGCCTGGCTAATTTTTGTATTTTTAGTGGAGATAGGGTTTCACCATGTTGGCCAAGATGGTCTTGAACTCCTGACCTCAAGTGATCCACTTGCTTTGGCCTCCCAAAAGTGCTGGGATTAGAAGTATGAGTCACTGCGCCTGGCCCTGGTATTATCAAATTTTTTAATGCATACATTTCTTGACTCAGTTTTTCACTTATAGAAATATATCCTACTGAAATACTAATATAAATGCCAAAACATATATGAACTAGATTATCTGTATTACTGGAATAGCAGACAAATTGAAAAAATCTATAAACACCTGTTAACTGAGGAACAGATAGTGAAATATTAAGCTGCCACTAAAACAAAGAAGATTGGGCTATATATACCGACTTGGGAAGATGTCTATGATACATAGTTTAAAAACCATCTAGTAGAACAATACTTTTTTTTGAGACAGAGTCTCGCTCTGTGGCCCAGGCTGGAGTGCAGTGGCATGATCTCAGTTCACTGCAACCTCTGCCTCCTGGGTTCAAGTGATTTTCATGCCTCAGCCACCCAAGTAGCTGGGATTATGAGTGTGCAAGTCATGTAAACGACTGGCCAAATCTGTATATTTTCTAGTCACCCCCCACTCCTGAGAACTCCCAGTGATTAATGGAGTGCCTTTAAATCTAGGAATACGGTTGGGAAACAATTCTTTAATTCTTGTTAAGGCAGCCAGCACAAAGAAATTGTCAGCAAAATATGAACAGGTTGACTCGAGGTGATATACAAGGTACTTTAGTATGAGGTACAAAACCTTCTCAAATTTGTTTGCCTTTGAGATGGCTTTATGATAAAAAAATCTGACCACTTTGAAATCATGCCTGATGCCAAAAAAGCATGTGGTGGTCGATTTTTAAGTGACACACTATGTTCTCATCACAAAGAACAAGCTGTGTACAAAAGCTAAATATGTTTGCTCTCCCCTTTGATCCCACAGATGGATATTAGTCTAATGCATGGGTTCACAAATATGCGTCCTAGAATTACCCGAGTTGCTTACTGTAAATGCAGATTCCTAGGTTTCATCAGTAAATATTTTATTTCTATAAATTTGGGATGGGGCTGATCTCTTGCATAAAGTGCAGATGATCAAGGGATCACACTTAGACAAACACAGGGTGAAGAAATCAGAAAAAAAAACTAGTGATTCTATGGTATACTATAGCCCTGATGAGAGACACTTGTAGCCTAAAAACATGGTTACAAGGCAACATGGTATAATTGCCTCAAATTAGCCACAGAATGCTGCTAAAATACATATATTGAGAAAATAAATTAAAAGAAATTACTATAGATTTGATATTTAAAGTCACAGGATATAGGATTACAAAATAAGTAGTCCGGGCACAGTGGCTCATGCCTGTAGTCCCAGCACTTTGGAAGGCTGAGGTGGGTGGATCACTTGAGATCAGGAGTTCGAGACCAACTCAGCCAACATGGTGAAACCCCATCTCTACTAAAAATACAAAAAAATGTAGCCAGGTGTGGTGGCGAGCACCTGTAGTCCCAGCTACTTGGGAGGCTGAGGCAGGAGAATTGCTTGAACCCAGGAGGCAGAGGTTCCAATGAGCCAAGATCACATCACTGCACTGCAGCCTGAGTGACAAAGAATGTCTCAAAAAAATGGCCAGGCGCAGTGGCTCAAGTCTGTAATCCCAGCATTTTGGGAGGCCGAGATGGGTGGATCACGAGGTCAGGAGATCGAGACCATCCTGGCTAACACGGTGAAACCCCGTCTCTACTAAAAAATACAAAAAACTAGCCGGGCAAGGTGGCGGGCGCCTGTAGTCCCAGCTACTTGGGAGGCTGAGGCAGGAGAATGGCGTAAACCTGGGAGGCGGAGGTTGCAGAGAGCTGAGATCCAGCCACTGCACTCCAGCCTGGGCGACAGAGCGAGACTCCATCTCAAAA
>NC_045439.1:32886551-32896723 GCF_002776525.5 Piliocolobus tephrosceles
TTTTTTTTTTTTTTAAGTTAGAAGGCTCTACAAAAATGCTAGCACTGGTTCTCACACAGTGCTGGATTTTGGTTGATGTTAATTCCTTTTCTTTGTGCTGCTTATATTTTCCAGATGTTTTACAACGTGTTTTTATTAACTTTAAACTTTTTTTAAGGGGTATCTCTTAGGCATGTAGTAAGAAAATATATTTCTGACTTTGTGGATAATTTTACAAGAGAAAGTAGTAGATTTTATAGTTTATTGTGGTGCTTGCTTCAGCAGCACATGTACTAAACTGGAATAATAGATTAGCACGGCCCCTGCACAAGGATGACATACACATTCATGACGCATTCCGTATTTTAAAAATATATAGTTTATTGTGTTATTTAGCTTCTCCCAAAAGACTAGGAGATGTATATTTTCAAACACATTATAAAAACTGTACTAAAAATATTGTACTGTTCGGCCAGGCGCAGTGGCTCATGCCGGTAATCTCAGCACTTTGGGAGGCCGAGGTGGGCAGATCACGAGGTCAAGAGATCAAGATCATCCTGGCTAACATGGTGAAACCCTGTCTCTACTAAAAATACAAAAACTTTGCTGGGCATGGTGGCACGTGCCTGTAGTCTCAGCTACCTGGGAGGCTGAGGCAGGAGAATTGCTTAAACCCGGGAGGCATAGGTTGCAGTGAGCTGAGATCGTGCCATTGCACTCCAGCCTGGGCGATAGAGCCAGACTCCATCTCAAAAAAAAAAAAAAAAAAAAAAATTGTACTGTACTGTTCAATAGTTTCTTTTTTTTTTTTTCTTTTTTTTTTTTTTGAGACGGAGTCTCGCTCTGTCGCCCAGGCGGGAGTGCTGTGGCTGGATCTCAGCTCACTGCAAGCTCTGCCTTCCAGGTTCACGCCATTCTCCTGCCTCAGCCTCCTGAGTAGCTGGGACTACAGGCGCCCGCCACCTCGCCCGGCTAGTTTTTTGTATTTTTTAGTAGAGACGGGGTTTCACTGTGTTAGCCAGGATGGTCTCGATCTCCTGACCTCGTGATCCACCCGTCTCGGCCTCCCAGAGTGCTGGGATTACAGGCTTGAGCCACCACGCCCGGCCAATAGTTTCTATTAATAATCTCATAAACCAGTCATTTTTCATGTTTGGCCTTGCCAAAGGGAGAATTACACTAAGCAAACAAAAAAAAAAAAAAAATGAAGACCACAGAAAACAAACATATTTTCTTATTTTGTGTGTTTAAAAAAAGAAAGGTAAACCTAACAGCAATACTAGAAGGATGAAAAGAGAACTTACTCGCAATTAGCAAGCATGGACAAGGATGCATCCATCTTCTCTATAGGGGGAATCTGGGCATAAAGTTTTATCTCTTTGGCTTCAGATGGCCTCTGGCCAGTTTTCTCTTCCTATGAGAAAAATACATTTGGAAGAAATAACCCATGATTGTAATGTGGAACCAAAAGAGGCCAGAATTTCCCAAGGCTTTTCCATGTTTATTTCAAAACAATTGCTAGAATTTAGCAAACTGCTTAATAATTCTTTACCATTAGCTTATTGAAAACATTTACCTACTGACCCTGATAATCAGATTTATATGTGGCTGAATCAGATAACTATTAGGTCCCTACCAAATGAAAATGAGGAGAAAATTTTAAAAAAACTTTTATTTTTGTGGTATTTAAAATTTGAAAAGGACACAAACAAATGCAAAGATATCCCATATTCGTGGATCAGAAGAATTAATATAACTAAAATGACCATACTTCCCAATGCAAGCTACAGATTCAATGTAATTCCTATCAAAATACCAATGTCATTTTTCACAGAAATAGAAAAAAGTCCTAAAATTTATATGGAACCAAAAAAGAACACAAATAGCCAAAACAATCCTGAGCGAAAATAACAAAATTGGATGTTATCAGACTACCTGATTTCAAAATATATTATAAGGTGAACACAACCCAAACAGTACGGTATTGGTATAAAAGCAGATACATAGACCAACAGAATGGAATGGAGAATCCAGAAATAAGTCCATGTATTTACAGCCAACTAATTTTTGACAAAGGCACCAAGAACATACATTGGGAAAAGGATACCCTCTTCAATAAATGGTGCTGGAAAAACTGGATATCCAAATGCAGATGAATGAAACTGGACCCCTTTCTCTCACCATATGCAAAAATCGACCATGATGAATTAAAAACTTAAAGGTAAGACTCAAAACTATAAAGCCACTAGAAGAAAATACAGGGAAAACACTTCAGGACATTGATCTAGGAGAAGATTTTATGGCTAAGTCCTCAAAAGCACAGGCAACAAATACAAAAATAAACAATGGAACTAAAACTAAAAAGCTTCCGGGCAGGCGTGGTGGTGCATGCCTGTAACCCCAGCACTTCGAGAGGCCAAGATGGGTGGATCACCTGAGATCAGGAGTTTAAGAACAGCCTGGCTGACATGGTGAAACACCATCTCTACTAAAAACACAAAAAAGTAGCCGGGCGTGGTGGTGAGTGCCTGTAATCCCAGCTACTTGGGAGGCTGAGGCAGGAGAATTGCTTGAACCTGGGAGGCAGAGGTTGCAGTGAGCTGAGATGATGCCATTGCACTCCATCCTGGGCAACAAAGCGAGACTCCATCTCAAAACATAAAAATAAAAATAAAAAGCTTCTGCACAGCAGAGGAAACAATCAACAGAGTGAAGAGAAAACCTGCTAAATGGGAGAAAATATTTGCAAACTATTCATCTGACAAGGGAACTCAACACAATAGTAAAATGACAAACAGGCACAGTGGCTCATGCCTGTAATACCAGCAATTTGGGAGGCCAAAGAAGGAGGATTGCTTGAGCCCAAGAGTTGGAAACCAGCCTGAACAACGCAGCAAGACCTCATTTCTACAAATAATTTAAAAACAGCCAGATGTGGTGGCACACACCACATCTTGGTGATGTGCCAATACTTTATAGTATTGGGAGGTAGAGGCTGAGGTGAGAGGATCACTTGAGCTCACTGCACTGCAGCCTCGGGGGACAGAGACTCTGTCCCCAGAAAAACAAACTAACTAACCAAACAAAACTAGAAGCTCAGGAGCCATTTCCTTTGCTTTCCTATGTTTTTTATAACCCACTGCAGTGTAAGACACACAAAACTCCTTTCAAAAATTTAAATCACCACATGTCAATAATAGAAAACAGGCTGGGCACAATGGCTCATGCCTATAATCCTAGCACTTTGGGAGGTTGAGTTGGAGGATCACTTGAGCTCAGGAGTTTGAGACCAGCCTGGGCAATATAGTGAGACCCCATCTTTACTTTAACAAAATTAAATTAAAAGAAAAATAAAATATATTTAATAATAATGATAGAAAATATAAAATCAGTTGTAAGATCTAATACACATCCAATCAGTGTTTATTTTTATGTCATATATTTGTAGGTTAGAGGAGGAGAAACTGACACCTAGTAGATCCTCAATAAATGTTGTGTGAATCAATGAAAAAGTGAGATTGATGTCTTTGAATAATCTTCAAATCAAAAATGCATGGGCCAGGCACAGTGGCTCACGCCTGTAATCCCAGCACCATGGGAGGCTGAGGCAAGGGGATCACTTGGGCTCAGGAGTTCAAGACCAGCCTGGGCAACATAATGAGACTCTGTCTCTACAACAACAGCAACAACAACAAATTAGCCAAGGGTGGTAATGCACACCTGTACTCCTAGCTACTCAGGTGTTTGAGCCTAGGACACTGAGGCTGCAGTGAGCTATGATTGTGACACTGCACTCCAGCCTGGGTGACAGAGCGAGACACTGTCTCAAAAAAAAAAAAAAAAAGTAAAAAATGTATGGCCACAATGTAATCTAGAAATAGACTCTACCAGCCAAAACAAAAAAAACACTAGTTATTGTAAGTAAAATAAAGTCTCAAAATCCAATTCAAGGAAAATGAAATCTGGTACTAAGTCTACTCTATATTCTTTTCTTTCTTAAGATTTTTCATTAAATATTTAACCAAACAGAAATAAATTATAAAAATACATTTAAAGTAAATGAGAAATTTATAAGCACTAAAACAAGAATTCAAGTATTTCATTATTTTATCGACTTTTGTCTATTTTCCCCAGACACCAACACTTCTGAAAGCCTTTTTATTCAAAGCCTATTTACAAAAGCAAAAGGTACATTATTATGCAAAAAAACTACACTAGATCTTAGTCAAAAGGCCAAGAATCAAAGCAAAAAAACTAGTGATAACATAGACAAGTTTATGGGCATAGAAATTCAGAAGCCATCTCTGTACTCTATGGAAATTATGTCTACAATGCTGAATTCTAACTGTTCAAACCGTATAGAATGTTATATAATACTGAAAATATAATTTATATATAATGCATGTTTTTTACAATGTAGTTTCCTTTCTAGTATTGCTACTTGAGTATTTTTATTCAGTGTTTTCTTTTCAGTTGCCTATGCATGATTTACATTGTCCACATTGATTGCCTCTATACTAACCTCCACGAGGCTAAAACCACCTTCTAAAGCCTAGATAATTCACAACCCATATGACTCCAGCATATGAAAATGATACGTAGCTTAGTGATGATACAGTTGAAAAAGAAAATGTATTAACACAGAAATTCCAGCAATTTTATAGCAATAGGTAAAATCGGCTTTTCCATATTTAAATCGTCCAGTGGTCAGATTTTTTTAATTGAAATTTTTATTACAATATTTGAAGTTTGCCCAGTTCCCCCAAGCGTAGCATTTTATGACTACAGTATAACTATAGTATTGCTATTTATACAATCCACTGATTTTATTCTGATTTTTCCAAGTTTGCTTGTGCTCATGTGCATGTATGACTGTGTGTTTGTATGTGTGTATTAAGTTTTTTGTTGTTTTTTTTTTTTCTTTTTTTTTGAGACAGAGTCTTGCTTTGTCACCCAGGCTGGAGTGCGGTGGCGCGATCTCGGCTCACTGCAAACTCTGTCTCCTGGGTTCACGCCATTCTCCTGCCTCAGCCTCTGGAGTAACTGGGACTACAGGCGCCCGCCACCGCGCTCGGCTAATTTTTTGTATTTTTTTTTTTTTTAGTAGAGACGGGGTTTCACCGTGTTAGCCAGGATGGTCTCGATCTCCTGACCTCGTGATCCGCTCACCTCAGCCTCCCAAAGTGCTGGAATTACAAGCGTGAGCCACCACGCCCGGCCGTATGTGTATATTAAGTTTTACACAATTTTATCATCTGTGTAGGTTCATGCATCCACCACCATAGTCAAGATAGCTGAATAGTTCCAATACCAAAAGGATCCTTTGTATTAAATAGCTGGATTTGAATAACTATCTAACATTTTTCTTTGTACAGTTTCTAAAAGGAGGAAAAACTCATGTACTCACCCATCTCGCTAAGGCTTCTTTGATTGTTGTTGCTTTTGCCTTTAAAAAAAAAAAAAAAGAAAGAAAAGAAAAAAAGTTGTTTGTATGTATGTATGTATGTATTTTGAAACATAATCTTGCTCTGTCGCCCAAGCTGGAGTGCCATGGTGTGATCTCCGCTCACCACAACCTCTGCCTCCTGGGTTCAAGCAATTCTCCTGCCTCAGCCTCCCAAGTAGCTGGGACTACAGGTGCGCACCACCATGCTTGACTAATTTTTTGTATTTTTAGTAGAGATGGGATTTCACCATGTTGGCCAGGCTGGTCTCGAGCTCCTGACGTCATGATCTGCCCTCCTCCCTGCCCTCCCCTGCCTCGGCCTCCCAAAGTGCTGGGATTACAGGCGTGAGACACTGCGCCTGGCCCCAAGTTGTCTTTATTGGTGTAATTTGTTGATACACTTTTCAAGCAATCACTATTAGCCTTGGCTTCTACCATTAAAAGGATTTCTTTCTTTGAGATTTTATATGCAAAGAAGATGTTTTAATTTCCTGAAATCAGAATAATTTAAATATCATTGAAAAAAAATAAGGAAATCATTATGTAACACCCATACACTTCACTCCCACTTGGTTTACAAAAAATATGTAGCTTTCAATATCTGATATTAAAATACATCTTATTTCACTGATTCTAAGGATCTACATCTTTCTTACATTTTAATATTGAAATTTGGATATATCTTATACTCAGGAACAATTTATAATTGCTGTGGGCAGGTGGCAGTGGTGAAATTTTAAAAAAATATTAACCACTTTATTTCTTATCATATATTCCTTTTTATGTTTGCAAAGGATGAGGATAAAGGATAGGATAAAAAATCTGTATGTCTACATACATTTAAAAGAACTCTATCAATAAGTACAAAATAAAAATTTTAAATATTTAAAGTATTTGTCATAGTTCAGTTCAAACCATTTTTTTCTTAGTAAAACATAAAATAATGTTGCACCTTATAATTAATAGCAGCTTAGATTCAATTTAATATATTTAAAACTCTAAAGGTACCCAACGGAAGATATCCTTAATGAATTATTGCTGGTGCTCTTTTTTTAAAAAAGAACCCCAAAGAATAACAAAAGAAAAGTTTTTAAACTATGTGAACAAATGTGAACCTGAAAGAGTCAATTCTTCAAGACGAATCCTGAGTAGTTAATTGGGCCTAAATTTAAAACAGGGCCTAAGCTAGGCACAGTGTCTCACACCTATAATCCCAGCACTTTGGGAGGCCAAGGTGGGAGGATCACCTGAGGCCAGGAGTTCAATACCAACCTGGGCAACATACAGAGACTCCACCTCTACAAAACAAAATTAAAAAAAAAAATTAGTCTGGCACGGTGGTGCATGCCTATAGTCCTAGCTACTTGGGAGGCTGAGGTGGGATGATCAATTGAACCCAACAGTTCAAGGTTACAGTGAGGTATGATCGCACCACCACATTCCAGCCTGGGCAACAGGGCAAGCCTGTCTCGGAAAAAATTAAATTAGATTAAATCAAATTAATTAGAGTCAAGCAGCCATTTGCTTACTAGAGGTCATACGCATATTCTGAGTTCCCCCAAAAAACACACCTCTGTTCAACTTTGGGACTTCCAGAGTTCATATGAACTAACCAATCAGAACTCACCTGAATCAACCAATCAGTTCACTTGCCTCAACCAATCAAGGCCCAGCTGTATCAACGAACCAGAACTGAATGAGTTTGAATCCTTCATTTGCATAAACAGAGCTGATTGAGAAGGTGGGAACTTTGGCTATAAAATTCAAGCCCTCCCTTTGTTCTCTGGAACACACCTTCCTTCTACACCTAAGGCTGCATGTAGCCATATGTAAACTGTTCATTGAAACAAGGTCTCTTCCCTCTGTTTTCCTTTTGAGAGAATTTTTGTTCACAAACATATACCATTATGTCTAGAAAGTAAAGACATACTAATAAGTAACCCTTGGGTTAAAAAGAAAATGATAAAAGAATAAAAGAAAAAAAGTCAAAATTTGGGGAATATAACACTAAGAAGGAAACTTACAGATTCAAATACACTTGTCAGAAAATAAGAGATAGAAAACAAATGAGCTAGGCGTTCACACATTTGGCAAAGTACATCATTACAAACCCAAAGAAGGTAGAAGGAAATACAAAGGAAAAAGTCAGTGGAAAACAGAATGGGGGGATAAAATAGCTAACAAAACTAAAAGTTGGTTCTTAAATCCCTGGCAAGCCTGATTGAGCAAAAAAGAGGGCAATATAAATTGAAAATATAGAATGAGTCAGGCATGGTGGTTCATGCCTGTAATCCCAGCGCTTTGGGAGGCTGAAGTGGGAGGACTGCTTGAGCCCAGGAGTTCAAGACCAGCCTGGGCAAGGCAGTGAGACTTTGTCTCTACAAAAAATAAAAATTAGGGCGTGGTGGCACTGGGCAAGGTGGTGCATGACTGTGGTGCCAGCTACTTGGGAGGCTGAGGTGGGAAGATCACTTGACCCAGGGAGGGAGGCTTCAGTGAGCCAAGATCACACCACTACACTCCATCCTGGGCAACAGAGCAAGACCCTGTCTCAAAAAATATATATAACCTGGACAACATACAACATAGCAAGACCCTGTCTCTACAAAAAACACAAATATTAGTCAGGCATAGTGGCAGGCACCGGCAGTTCCAGCTACTAGGGGGCTGGGGAACTGGGCAGGGGCTAAGCCGGGAGGATCACTTGAGCCTGGGAGGTCAGGGCTGCATGAACCTAAATGGTGCCACTGCACTCCAGCCTGGGTGACAAAGCGAGATCTTGTCTCAAAAAACAAACAAACAAAAACCACACACATACAGAAAAAGAGACAGAATACAGAGAAATAACTACAGACACCACAGAGACTTTAAAAATAAAATATCATTGCTGGGCACAGTGGCTCATGCTTGTAATCCCAGCACTTTGGGAGGCTGAGGCGGGTAGATCACTTGAGGTCAGGAGTTTGAGACCAGGCTGGCCAACATTGGGAAACCCCATCTCTACAAAAAATACAAAAATTAGCTGGGCATGGTGGTGTGCACCTGTAGTCCCAGCTACTTGGGTGGCTGAGGCAGAAGAAGTGTTTAAACCCAGGAGGTGGAGGTTGCAGTGAGCCGAGACTGCGCAATTGCATTCCAGCCTGAGCGACTGAGCAAGACTCCATCTCCAAAATAAAAAATAAATATCATAAGCAAACATATGGCAATAAGGTTTAAAACCTAGACAAGGTATGCATTTCTATAAAAAACATAAAAGTGTCAAAACTGTCATAAGAATCAAGAAAATTTGAATAGACCAACACTATTTAAAATATTAAAATGATAGATTTACCCTTATCCTCCTCCCCTAATACAGCAAGCCTAGACACTTCTGCAAGTGAGTTCTACTAAGCTTTCAAGGGTATTCCCTGTAACAAGTTGTTTCAGAAACCAGAAAAAGAGGGAAAGCTGCCAACTTATTTTAAGAGGCTAGTATAACCTTGATGCCATAAGCACATAAGGAGCCCAATTTACTTTTCAACATGGATTTGAAAATCCTAGATACAATATTATATCTTCAGGCTGGGCATGGTGGCTTATGCCTGCAGTCCCAGCACTAGGGAAAGCCAAGGCTGGAGGATCGCTTGAGGCCAGGAGTTTGAGACCAGCCTAGACAACACAGCAAGACCCCATCTCTACAAAAAGAAAAAGAAATAGAAAAATTAGATTGTCAAAGTCAATGGTATTTATTGAACCGTGATCAAGAATAATTATCCTGAGAGTACAAGGAACACAACAAAAGAATCTATAAATATAACTAATTAATGGATTAGAGGGGAAAGTCACATTTATTTCAATAAGCATAGAAAAAGTACTTGATAAAGTTCTACATCTGATGTTAAAAGCTCTTAGCAGCTGGTTTGGTGACACATGCCTGTAGTCCCAGCTACTCAGGAGGCTGAGGCAGAAGGATTGCTGGAGCCCCATAATTGAAGGCCAGTCTAGGCAATATAGTAAGACCCCAGCTCTTTAAAAAATAAAATAAAAGTTCTCAGCTAAAAATTAAAGGGAAATTGCCTGGCTAGCCACAGTGACTCAAACCTGTAATCCCAGGACTTTGGGAGGCTGAGGTGGGAGGATTCCTTGAGGTCAGGAGTTTGAGACCAGCCTGGACACCATAGCAAGATTCCCGTCTCCAAAAATAAAATAAAAAATAAATAAAAAGGGAAATTCCTTACTTGATAAAAGCTATATACCAAAACTCCATAACAAACACCATACTTAATGGAGAAATTCATTTATTTCAGCAAATATTAATTGTCTATTATCTACCAAGCATTCCTCTATGTGTTTAGGATATATCAATGAACAAAACAGAGATCCCTGCCTTCATGGAGCTTACATCTATTAGAAGGAGCAGATGATAAAAATATATACAGTTGGCCCTCCATATCCTCAGGTTCCACATCTGCAGATTCTACCCACCACGGATAGAAAACATGTGAAAAAAATCCACTAAAAAGCAACAATAACAACAATAAAAAATAATACAAATTGTAAAAACAATGGCCAGGTGCAGTGGCTCATGCCTGTAATCCTAGTATTTTGGGAAGCTGAGGTCAGAGTATCATTTAAGGCCAAGAGTTGAAACCAGCCTGGACAATATAGTGACACCCCATCTCTACAAAAAATAAAAATAAAAAAATTAGCCAGGCATAGTGGCATGTACCTATAGTCCTAGGTACTCAGGAGGCTGAGGCAGGGGGAC
>NC_045439.1:32896733-32905041 GCF_002776525.5 Piliocolobus tephrosceles
ACAAAACAAAACAAAACAAAAATACAGTATAACGACTATTTAAATATTTATATTGTATTAGGTAGTATAAGTAATCTAGAGATGATTTAAAGTATACAGGAGGATGTGTGTTGGTTATATGCAAATACTACACCATTATATGTAAGGGACTGGAAGATCCATAGATTTCAGTATCTAGGGATTCCTGGAACCAATCCCACATGAATACCAAGGGAGAACTGCATATAATAAGAAAATTATATAGTATATTAGAAGGTAACAATTACTAGGGAAAAGGAAAACATTGGAGGTGGGTAAAGGGTATCAGAATGTATGTAAATGTGTGTGGAGGATGTTTGTTTCAAATAAAATGGTCAAAGTGGGCCTAACTGAGAAGGTAACATTAAATGTAGTCCCTTTAAAATCTCAAACACATCAGCTGGGTGCAGTGGCTCATACCTGTAATCCCAGCACTTTGGGAGGCCAAGCCAGGTGGATCACGAGGTCAAGAGTTTGAGACCAGCCTGGTCAACATGGTGAGACCCTGTCTCTACTAAAAATATGAAAATTAGCCAGGCATGGTGGCAGGTGCCTGTAATCCCAGCTACCCAGGAGGTTGAGGAGGAGAACTGCTTGAACCCGGGTGGTGGAGGATGCAGTGAGCCAAGACTGCGCCACTGCACTCCAGCCTGGGTAACAGAGTGAGACTCCACCTCAAAAAAATAAAAACAGGCCGGGCGCGGTGGCTCAAGCCTGTAATCCCAGCACTTTGGGAGGCCGAGACGGGCGGATCACGAGGTCAGGAGATCGAGACCATCCTGGCTAATACGGTGAAACCTCGTCTCTACTAAAAAATACAAAAAACTAGCCGGGCGAGGTGGCGGGCGCCTGTAGTCCCAGCTACTCGGGAGGCTGAGGCAGGAGAATGGCGTAAACCCGGGCGGCGGAGCTTGCAGTGAGCTGAGATCCGGCCACTGCACTCCAGCCTGGGTGACAGAGCGAGACTCCATCTCAAAAAAATGAAAATAAAAATAAAAAAATAAAAATAAATAAATAAATAAAAACAGAAAAAAAAATCTCAAACACATCAAGGATCACTTCTAATCACCACTATGCATAATAATTATTATTTATAATAATTTATATATATATATATATATATTTATTCTTCTCCTGGCCGAGAGAAGATATTTTCAACATGAAACCAATGAGAACCAATATTTAGAATACACAAGGAACGCCTAAAATTCAAAAACAAAAAGAAAAATGGAAAAATTGATAAAAATATGAACAGATAATTCACAGAAACTGAAACCCAGATGACTAATAAGAATATCAAGAAGGCTGGGCATGGTGGCTCACGCTTGTAATCCCAGCATTTTGGGAGGCCAAGGCGGCCATATCGCCTGAGTCCAGGAATTCAAGACCAGCCTGGGCAACATGGAGAACCTTCTCTCTACTAAAAATACAAAAAAATTAGCCAGGCATGGTGGTGCAGGCCTGTAGTCCCAGCTACTCGCAGGGGCTGAGGTGGGAGGATCCCAGGAGGTGGAGGAGCCCTGATGGAGTCACTGCACTCCAGACCAGGCAACAGAGCGAGATCTTGTCCCCCCCCCAAAACAAAAACAAACAACAAATATATATATATAATACATATATATGTATATGTATATGAAATGAGGTGTTATAACACATCGAGAATCAGAAAAATGCAAAGTAAAACAATGGAATACTAAAACACACCCTCGGATTGGCAAAAGTTAGAAAGTTGATGAGCACATAAAGAAAGGGGAACTCTTGGCCAGGCATGGTGGCTCACGCCTGCAATCCCACCATTTTGGGAGGCCTAGGTGGGTAGATCACTTGAGGTCAGGAGTTTGAGACCAGTCTGGCCAACATGGTGAAGCTCCATCTCTACTGCAAATACAACAATTAGCTGGGTGTGGTGGCAAGTGCCTGTAATCCCAGCTACTTGGGAGGCTGAAGCAGAAGAATCGCTTGAGTCCTGGGGGCAGAGGCTGCAGTGAGCTGAGATTGTGCCACTGCACTCCAGCTTGGGCGAGAGAGTGAGACTCTGTATCAAAACAAAACAAAACGAACAAACAAGAAGAAATGGGAACTCTCCTGCACTGCTGGAGGAAGTAAACACTAGTCAAGCCATTCTGGAAAGCAGCCTGAAAAGCACCTAGGGAAATTAAGTATACATAGATCCTATGATGGTACAGTCCCACTCCTGGGTGTGTTTCCAAGAGAAATCTTTTGCATGGGTCCATAAAAAGGTATTTTCACAACACTGTTTGTAGAAAAAGAGTTGAAGCCATCTAGCTGTTTATTGCGGCAATATAAATTGGTATAAGGTAACTGGTTTCCCTATAGACAGAAGGAGTCAAAAATTCAAATGCCTAAAGGTCCTCATGGACATCACTAAGCGGTAAAACTGGCCAAGTAAGGACAGGACTAGTGTAAAGAAGACAACCTCTACTCAGCTCCAGACAACTGTTAGCAGGTGGGACTTGGGGAAAAGAGCTACCCTAATAACATACTTCTTCAAATTTAAAACTCCATTAATTGTAAGTAACACCTTTATTTTATGTATCATTAAGTAAGAAAAGATGCTGCCAGTTATAACATACTATACCTCAGTAATATGAAAATGTGAAAAAAGTATCCAATGGTGAAACATGATATTTCTTTTTCTTTTTCTTTTTTTTCTCAGACAGAGACTCACGCTGTTGCTCAGGCTGGAGTGCAGTGGCACCATCTCAGCTCACTGCAAGCTCCGCCTCCTGGGTTCACCCAATTCTCCTGCCTCAGCCTCCCGAGTAGCTGGGACTACAGGCGCCCACCACCACGCCTGGCTAATTTTTTTTTTTTTGTATTTTTAGTAGAGATGGGGTTTCACCGTGTTAGCCAGGATGGTCTCGATCTCCTGACCTCGTGATCCGCCCGCCTCAGCCTCCCAAAGTGCTGGGATTACAGGTGTGAGCCACCGCGTCAGGCCCCGATATTCATTTTTCAAGAGAAATTGGAAATCTTGGTTTTAATGTGAGATATCATCATTTGAAGACATTGTCCTGAAGTGGCAGGTCATAAGGGAGAAAAAAAAAGACACTGAAAGATATTTTTTTTTAATTAAAATACTATGTGGCCCCATATTTCTGGAGGACCCAGGTCTGCCAGTCTGCAGACTAAGCTAGTTCTAAATACAGTCATGAGCTGCATAACAAGTTTCAGTTAACAACCGACCACATATAAGACAGTGGTCACATAAGACTGTAATACTGTATTTTTACTGTAACTTCTCTATGTTTGTTTGTTTGTTTGAGACAGGGTCTTGCTCTGTTGCCCAGGCTGGAGTGCAGTGGTGCAATCTCAGCTCACTGCAACCTCTACCTCCTGTGTTCAAGTGATTCTCATGCCTCAGCCTCCTGAGTAGCTGGGATTATAGGTGTACCACGACACCCAGCTAATTTTTTTATTTTTAGAAGAGGTGGAGTTTCACCATGTTGGCCAGGTGGGTCTTGAACTCCTGACCTCAGGTGATCTGCCAGCCTCAGCCTCCCAAAGTTCTGGGATTACAGGCATGAGCCACCGCACTCTGGAGGCTTTTCTATGTTTAAATACACAAATACATTGTTTCAATGGCCTACAGTATTCAGTAGAGTAAGATGCTGTAAAAGTTTGTAGCCTAGGAGCAATAGCCTACACCATCTGGTTTTTGTAGGCATATTCTGTGATGTTTGCAAGGCAAAACTGCCAATGATGTGTTTCTTAGAATGTATCCCTGTCATCATTAAGTGACTTACAACTGTACTCGTTCTGATTCTCTATTTGAAGATTTTCAACAATCACTATGGCTCATACTTTCATAAATATTTAGGTCTGAGGCTTTCTTCACCTGAATATAAACCTAGGTTCCAGAACTTTCAACTTTCCTTGGCAGTGGCTTTCAGCTAACTGCTTGGGAACAAAGTAAGGAAAGCAGGGGGGAAACTACTTTTTAAAGAGTGGTATTTAATCTTGTTGAGGGCAGGCATGACTTCCTCATCATTTCCATCTCTTGGGCTCAATTTCTGCCCACTAATATAGCACTGGAAGCACAAAAAGAAGACAAGTAATTATGCTTCTTCTTCATAAACATCTCTATCCAGTAGGACATAGCATACTTTGCTCAATAGCTCTGTCTAGGTCTGTAATCCTTTTCAAACGACTAGTTAGAACTACCAAGTATGTAAGAAAGAGACTGAACACTTCAAGTAAGAGTTGAGGAGCATCTCTAGGTAAAACCATTACTTCATAAAGAGCGCTGATTGGATAGACAGCTGGTAGATTTCAAACCTAAGGTAACAGCATTTCTCATTGTGGTGGGATGCCCCCCAATTTTATAATCACTTGAGGTGTGTTGCCGAAATGCACATTCCTGAAACCCCAATCATATTAAAAATTCATAATCTGCATTCCAACAAGCCCATACCTATGCATACTGAAATTTGAGAATCAGTGCTCTAATACATCGACCAGAGTGTGTTTTACAGCGTTACCTAATAATTGCACTCGTAGTCATTCAGAAGGCAACCTGGGTACATCACAGGTTACGAATCCTGCTGCAATCCGTGTTATACAGAACCCTCTGGTAACTAGTCCCTCCCTGCATCTCGACGGTGGGGGGGGGGGTCATTAAAATTACTTATATGTAAAGAGATATCTTTATCTACACTCTCCTTCCCATCACCCTTCCCACTCCAATACGCTCTTTTTGGAGAATTTCCTGCTCTTCGCCCTCACTTTTCTCCTGTCAGAGTCCCTCCACCTTAACCCAACCTCCGATCCACCCCAGGCCGCCCTCACCCCAGACCACCCCCCGCCAGGGCTTCTCTTTCGCCCGGGGCCTCTGACTCCACAGAGCTAGCGTCAGCTACCGGCTCCCTTCCGCTGTTCAAGGACCCCCAGACCCTCAACACTCCACAGTCACCCTTTTCCACTCCCAATCTTTTCTCAGCTTTGGCTACGAGGCCCGAAAGGTACTCACCATTCCGGTGGTTGCTACTGTCACTGCTCTGGTTGCTAGGGCCCGCGGGGTCAGTGCGCGTGCGCACTTCTCGGCGCTCTCCGCCGAAGCCCCATGCCCGGCAGCGGTCCTTTCTCTCCGCCCTCAGGGTGGTGCGAGCGGGGCATTGTGGGACTGCGTGGCGGCCGCCGGGGTCCTCCCGTCCGGCTGCTGCTGGCTGCCCTTTTGCTGCTCTAGGGCTTAACCGCACACAGAGTGGTCAGGACCGAAAGCAGTTTCAGCTGATCTGTAGTGACTCGCCCGCCTAAAGTTAAAAACCTTAAAACGTCCCCCTAACAACTGCCCTTTTCATAAAATAATGTTCTTAATTCCTTTCCCCTACCGATGGCCTTTCCCACCCTTTTCCGGACGAGGGAGAATAAGCGGCTTACCGTAATTTATCTCTCCATCCCACTGAGAATACCAGAGCCAAACTCCACCGATTTTATGTTTCTTTACCCTGGATCCAGAGGAGCCAGAGGCGGCTAAAAGCTCGGTTCCACATTTTAAATATCACAAATTGTTGGTTTTAATCACCAAGGTGTCTTTTTTTTCCCCTACCTACCAAATGAGCTAAAAATTAACAATAATAATAATTCATAGAGTTGACAGGGGTATGGAGAAGTAGGGACACACAAATACGCTGCTGTTTATAATTGATACAGCCTTTCTGGAAGGCTGTCGGCTGTTCAAAAACTTTTGCACCCTTTGTGATCCAGCAGTTCCACTTCTAGGACTTTATCCTGAGCACAGAGATGTATGTTCAAAGCTTTAATAACCAAAACAAAAAAAAAACCTCAATTATCAACAAAAGAGAATTGGCGGCCGGGACTGGTGGCTCACGCCTGTAATCCCAGCACTTTAGGAGGCTGAGGCGGGAGGACCACTTGATCACTTGAGACCAGCCTGGTCAACATGGCGAAATCCCGTCTCTACTAAAAATACAAAAATTAGCCGGGTGTGGTGGCACGCGCCTGTAGTCCCAGCAATTCCGGAGCCTGAGGCACGAGAATTGCTTGAACCCGAGGGGCGGACGTTGCAGTGAGCCGAGATCGCGCCACTGCACTCCAGTCTGGGCAACAAGAGTGACACTCCGTCTCAAAACAAACAAACAAAAAAAAAGAGAGAGAGAGAAAATTGGTGAGTAGTATTGAACATCCAATGCAATAATGTTATTCCGCTAAAAAAGTACCAATGACTTGCTGAAAGGCATCTATTCACATCCAAAGATAGTCATATTTTAAGTAAAAATAGAAGTTACCAAACAAAATAGTTGGTACGATTTTCTTTTAAAATTATACGTAGTGGCCTGGTGCAGTTTGTTCATGCCTGTAATCCCAGAAATTTGGGAGGCCAAAGTAAAAGGATCCCTTGAACCCAGGAGTTGGAGACCAGCCTAGGCAACATAACAAGACCCTGGCTCTATAAAAAATAAAAATTAGCCAGGCGTTGTGGTACACACCCATAGCCTCAGGTGCTGGGGAGGCTGAAGCAAGAGGATCATTTGAAGAGTTTGAGGCTGAAATGAATTATAATTGTGCCATTACACTCCACCCTGGGCAACAGAGTCAGACCCTGTCTCTAAAACAAAAAACAAACAAAAACAAAACTGGAAAAGCTATACATAGTACACACACACATATAAACCTATATCTAAAAGGATATTATGAGGGTTTAATGTTTGCTGTGGACTGAGTGGTGGTACACCAAAATTCATATGTAGTGATCTGGTGAGTTTACATTCTTTGATATTTACTGAGAGGTCTGGGGGGTACCTAAATTTTAAGCTTTAAAACCGGAAGGGTCAATTTCTATGTTTATTAAAAAAAAAAAAAAAAAACTGTCTATGGGACTATTGGATAGATTTCAAAATCCTGGTACACTTCACATAAAGAACATTTTGAGTTCCAGATTCTCAAAGGTTAAAAACATTCACACAGAAAATAAAAGAATTATATAACTTGGACCCTTCTTTTGTCCTTTCGTATCCTACAAAATGACAAAATAGATTCCAAAACCTGTTCACTAGAGAATGTGTGGGTCTGCTTGCTCTTATTTCAGGCCTGGATAAAAGAAGTTGAAAGAAAGTTTAAAAATAGTATTGAAGGCCAGGCGCCGTGGCTCATGCCTGTAATCCCAGCACTTTGGGAAGCCGAGGCAGGCAGATCACCTGAGGCCGGGAGTTCCAGACCAGCCTGACCAACATGGAGAAACCCTGTCTCTACTAAAAATACAAAATTAGCCAGGCGTGGTGGCGCATGCCTGTAATCCCAGCTACTCGAGAGGCTGAGGCAGGAGAATTTCCTGAACCCGGGAGGCAGAGGTTGCCATGAGCCAAGGTTGTGCCACCGTACTCTAGCATGTGACAGAACGAGAACCTGTCTCAAAACAAAACAAAGGAATCCTTAATTTTTAACCATAAATGTGGACCAAACAAAAGAGAAGAAAAAATTGTCACATTTAAGAAATGAGTTAGAGATTAAGCAAAATAGCTAAAAGTTACATATCTTAAAATTAAAAAAAAGAACTTAAACCCTAGGATAGGCACTAATTCTTAAGGTTGTTTATATAATAGAGAGGTTTATCAATTCAAATTAGAATTGGCTGCCTGGGTGCAGTGGCTCATACCTATAATCCCAGCACTTTGGGAGGCCAAGGCAGGAGGATGGCTTGAGGCTGGGAGTTCAAGATCAGGCGGAGTAACATAGCGAGACCCCATATTTAACCAAAAAAAAAAAAAAGAAAGAAAGAAAAATTAGTGGGGCATGGTGGCGTGAGCCTGTAGTACCAGCTACTCAGGAGGCTGAAGTGGAAGAATCACTTAAGCCCGGGAGGTCAAGGCTGCAGTGAGCTATGATCATGCCACTGCATTCCAGCCTGGGCAACAGAGCAAGACTCTGTCTCAAAAAAATAAATAAATAGGCCGGGCGCGGTGGCTCAAGCCTGTAATCCCAGCACTTTGGGAGGCCGAGACGGGCGGATCACGAGGTCAGGAGATCGAGACCATCCTGGCTAACACAGTGAAACCCCGTCTCTACTAAAAATACAAAAAAACTAGCCGGGCGAGGTGGCGGGCGCCTGTAGTCCCAGCTCCTCGGGTGGCTGAGGCAGGAGAATGGCGTGAACCCGGGAGGCAGAGCTTGCAGTGAGCTGAGATCCGGCCACCACACTCCAGCCTGGGCAACAGAGCAAGACTCCGTCTCAAAATAAATAAATAAATAAATAAATAAATAAATAAATAAATAAATAAATAAATAAATAATAAAAATAAAATAAAATAAA
>NC_045439.1:32905441-32923647 GCF_002776525.5 Piliocolobus tephrosceles
CTGGATCTCAGCTCACTGCAAGCTCCACCTCCCGGGTTCACGCCATTCTCCTGCCTCAGCCTCCTGAGTAGCTGGGACTACAGGCGCCCGCCACCGTGCCCGGCTAGTTTTTTTTTTGTATTTTTAGTAGAGACGGGGTTTCACCGGGTTAGCCAGGATGGTCTCGATCTCCTGACCTTGTGATCCGCCTGTCTCGGCCTCCCAAAGTTCTGGGATTACAGGCTTGAGCCACTGTGCCCGGCCCTCTTTTTAAAATCTTACACAAGGGCCGGGCATGGTGGCTCCTGCCTATAATCCCAGCACTTTGGGAGACCAAGGCAGGTGGATCACCGGAGGTCAGGAATTTAAGACCAGCCCGGCCAACATGGTGAAACCCCATCTCTACTAAAAATACAAAAATTAGCCGGGCATGGTAGTGTATTCCTGTAGTTCCAGCTACTCAGGAGGCTGAGGCAAGAGAATCGCTTGAACCCGGAGGTGGAGGCTGCAGTGAGCCGAGATCACGCCACTGCACTCCAGCCTGGGTGACAAAAGCGAGACTCAGACTCAAAAAAAAGGAAAAAAAAATCTTACACAAAAACCCCCGAAATCACGAAGTGGTGTGTGTGAGTTTATACACACACACACCTTTTTTTCATTTTCTGGAGACAGTGTCTCACTTGGTTGCCCAGGGTAGATAGACTGCAGTGTAGTGCTGTGATCACAGCTCACTGTAGCCTCAATCCCTCAGGCTCAGGTGATCCTCCTGCCTCAGCCTCCCAAATAGCTAGGACTATAGGCATGTGTTACCACCCCCAGCTAAATTTTAAAATTTTTTTGTAGAGACAGGGGTCTTGCTATGTTGTCCAGGCTGGTCTTGAACTCCTGAGCTCAAGCAGTCCTCCCACCTTGGCCTCCCAAGGTGCTGGGATTACAGGCCTAAACCACCTCACCAAAGCCTGTATTTTTTCTTGATGTTAATAATTGAAACTTGTATTCGATTTTTAAAATAATGTTAATTTTGGGGGAAACTATTTAATAATACTATAAATTAGGGCAACAACTCTTCAACCTCTGCCAAGAAGACCCCTCGCAAACCGCTTTTTTTTTTTTTTTTTTTTTTTAGATAAGAGTCTCACTCTATTACCCAGGCTGGAATGCAGTAGACCAATCATGGCTCACTCTAACCTTGGCCCCCCAGGTTCAAACAATCCTGCCACCTCAGCCTCTCAAGTAGCTGGAACCACAGAAGTGTGCCACCACGCCTGGCTAATTTTTTGTATTTTTGGTAGAGACAAGGTTTGCCATGATCCCCAGGCTGGTTTTGAACTGCTGAGCTCAAGTGATCTACCCGCCTCAACCTCCCAAAGTGCTGGGATTACAGGCATGAGCCACCATGCCCAGCCGCAAACCAGTCGTAAGCACAAGATTACTGATCAACCAAAATCAAAGTCTAATAATTAATATCGGTACCTTTCCCTTCAAATACGTAAAAACAAATGGCAACTGCAAAACTAAAACTAAATTATAATGAGGACCAGAAATTTTAATATGTTTCAATTCTATACATTTTAAGTGTTTAGAATAAAAACTCAGAACTTCATCTAAGATAATTCTAACAAGTTAAAGCTCACCCACAAACTGTAATTAAGTTTTTGGTGGAGAAGGTGCAAGGGATAAACTCTGTCTTTCCCTCAGATAATTACATTGTCTACATGTGTAATTATCAGTTTGCAACTAGAACCTGGAACCTGCCTGTTTTAAAATATAATTTTAAACAAAAGTATGAAGGAAAGTTTTTAAAACTATACCAAGAGGAATAGTTTGGAGAATGAAAGCAAGTGTTTCTCAGTAATTAGTTCCATTCTAAAGATAAATACCGGCCGGGCGCGGTGGCTCAAGCCTGTAATCCCAGCACTTTGGGAGGCCGAGACGGGCGGATCACGAGGTCAGGAGATCGAGACCATCCTGGCTAACACGGTGAAACCCCGTCTCTACTAAAAAATACAAAAAACTAGCCAGGCGAGGTGGCGGGCGCCTGTAGTCCCAGCTACTCCGGAGGCTGAGGCAGGAGAATGGCGTAAACCCAGGAGGCGGAGCTTGCAGTGAGCTGAGATCCGGCCACTGCACTCCAGCCTGGGCGACAGAGCAAGACTCCGTCTCAAAAAAAAAAAAAAAAGATAAATACCTTAGAGTTCCCAGCGCTTTTCTGTAAAGATCCTGGAACAGGGTGCAGCTAGACACATATCAAAATCTGATTAACAGCAGAAAATATTCTGTGACTTCAGTCCACCACCAACTAGCCTCTGAGTCATCCTGTAGAATTCACTCCAGTCTCTGACTATTATGAGAAAATTACCATAACCAAATGGTTCCTTATCACAAAACCAGGGACCTATGTGTATGTATTCACCCCTGGTCAAAACATACCTAAAACGGCCGGGCGCGATGGCTCATACCTGTAATCCCAGCACATTGGGAGGCTGAGGTGGGTGGATCACTTGAGGTCAGGATCACTTGAGATCATTTGAGTCAGCCTGGCCAACATGGTGAAAACCCATCTCTATTAAAATACAAAAATTAGCCGGGCGTGGTGGGAGGCACCACTTGAACTTGGGAGGTGGAGGTTTCAGTGAGCCAAGATCAAGCCACTGCACTCCAGCCTGGGCGACAGAGCGAGACTCTATCAAGGAAGGAAGGAAGGGAGGAAGGGAGGAAGGGACGAAGGGAGGAAGGAAGGAAGGAAGGAAGGGAGGAAGGGAGGAAGGGAGGAAGGGAGGAAGGGAGGAAGGGAGGAAGGAAGGAAGGGAGGAAGGGAGGAAGGGAGGAAGGGAGGAAGGGAGGAAGGGAGGAAGGGAGGAAGGAAGGAAGGGAGGAAGGGAGGGAGGGAGGAAGGGAGGAAGGGAAGATCTAAAACTTCTGGGACAGATATAGCAAACTAATAGTCATACACTGGCTTTTTAGATCTTTGGAAGTACAGAAGGTGGCAGGAAGAGTAGGTGGGAAAGATGGGTAAGTAGCAGCTTGAAAGCTGGCTTTCAGTTAGCAATTACCTTGAGTTAAAGCTCAAACAAACCAAACATGGAGAAATATGGATAGTTCCAAAACTGCAGGCTATGATAAACTTGAATTTAGCATTTTTATTTCTTTTAAAAGCTTGCAGATGACCATGAGAAGTTCAGATCTCAGTCATTTTTTGATAAAAATATTCAATCTGTCTCTGGATTTGCTCTGAAGCATAACTAAATTTAAGTGTCTAGCCCAGCAAGGCTGCACATGCCTGTAATCCTAGCACTTTGGAAGGGTGAGGTGGGAGGATTGCTTGAGGCCAGGAGTTCAAGACCAGCCTGGGCAACAGAGCAAGACCCCTGCCACCTAAATAAATAAATAATACATTTAATTGTCTAGTTAGCTTTTACCCTAAGTGCAAGTGCAAAAACTCCAAGATCTTCCAAGACTCAATCTGAGCAATAGCATGAGCTTTGAGCTGCCCCCCTCCCAAAATAGGTACCCTCAATACGGGATCCAGAGCTACAGAGAAAAAAGGACTATAAGGGGGAATCTATTTTGTGGCCAGCACTGGACTAGCTTAAAAGAGTAAAATTTGTCTTCCTATGTTCTTTCAGACACTTCACAGCTATGTCAGTATAAACAGAGCTCTTCCAACGCCTGTCATCCTCTCCAACAATAAAAAGGAAATGGGCACTGGCTCTTTCTTTCTTTCTTGTTTGTTTGAGACAGAGTTTCGCACTGTAGGCCAGGCTGGAGTGCAGTGGCACGATCTCGGCTCACTGCAACCTCCACCTCCTGGGCTCAAGCAATTCTCCTGCCTCAGCCTCCCAAGTAGCTGGGATTACAGGCATGTGCCACCATGCCTGGCTAAGTTTTGTATTTTTAGTAGAGAAAGGGTTTCACCATATTGGCCAGGCTGGTCTCAAACTCCTGACCTCAGGTAATCCACTCACCTCGGCCTCCCAAAGTACTGGGATTACAGACGTGAGCCACTGCGCCCAGCCAGCATTGGCTTTTTCAAGAGGGATACAGCTTTTTTGGTAGGTTTGTCCAAGGGGTCTTCCAGTGCTTCTTTAACCGTATACTCCTGAATCAGTGGCAAAGATTCTGTCTAGGTTAAAAGGCAGTCCTGGCAGGATCAAGCTACCACAGGTAGGGTGTAGCTGTGTTTGAGATGCAGCCATTGATGGTCATGACCACGCTATATTTGGGAGAAAGCTAGCCATGGAAAATGCCAACTCTGCCCCTTTGCCTGAGCCAATCACTCCAATGTTTGGACCTTTGACCTGAAGACTGAAGAAAAAGAAGGCAAACACGGAAAGAGACAAAGGAAAAATGAAGCATAATTGTTAATGGGATCACCAAAGTCCTCAATAAAGGAGAGTCTTTTTCTTTTTTTGAGACGGAGTTTTGCTCGTTGTCCAGGCTGGAGTGCAATGGCGCAATCTGGGCTCACCGCAACCTCTGCCTCCCAGGTTCAAGCGATTCTCCTGCCTCAGCCTCCCAAATAGCTGGGATTACAGGCATGTACCACCAAGTCGGCTAATTTTGTATTTTTAGTAGAGATGGGGTTTCTCCATGTTGGTCAGGCTGGTCTCGAACTCCTGACCTCAGGTAATCCACCTGCCTTGGCCTCCCAAAGTGCTGGGATTACAGGCGTGAGCCACCATGCCAAGAAAGTCTTTCATGAAGTTATCAGACAGCTCTAGTATTTATTTATTAATTCAACAGATATTTGTTACAGATATTTTCCAACCCATTAATAACACTTGCGTTATTCACTCTCTTCTGGAGTAATTCATTCATTTCTCTCATACCACTCACCTTTGGGTGACTTTGCACAAATTTAACTGCCTCTTCAAAGTAATCTAAATTTAAGTCTTTCATGACTGGAGGTAAATCTTCATAGCCGAAAAATGGCAAAGCAGAGTAGCAAAACCTCAACGAGCCAGGAGACTTGCTCAAGATTCACTTAATCCTCCATCACCAAATATAACAATGAGACCAGGAAAAGGACCATCACCTATAACCCAGGAAAGGGAATGAATCTTGGGTTAGATGACAGAACATTTAATGGACTATAGTACCTAGCCAACATTTTCTAAATAAAAATTTGATCATATAATTTATCTTATTTAAAAAAAACTACCTACTCACTTTGAAAAGAAAACATCTGTTTTGGTGGAAATGGATTTATTATTGTGGTTGAAATAGATATTTATTTGAGCTATTTTGAAGCTATAAATGTAAAAATATTTTTTTATTTTTTTCCCTGTGAGTTAACCATGGTAAATGAAAATAAGAAAAGAAAGAAAGAAAAATCGCATCAAATATGTGGAAGGTGTTTTGGTTTGAAGTACAAGTCCTGATAAGTCTAAGCAAATAGTTATGCAGGCTTTGAGTTATATAAGAATAAAAATCTCCTTCTTTATTTTTTTCTCTTTTGAGATAGGGTTTCACTCCCATAGCCCAGGCTGGAGTGCAGTGGCATGGTCTGGACTCATTGCAACCTCCACACCTCCCAGGCTCAAGCAATTCTTGTCCCCTACCGCACCCTGCTAATTTTTGTAGAGACAAGGTTTCCGCCATGTTGGCCAGGCTGGTCTCGAACTCCTGACCTCAGGTGATCCACCCACCTCAGCCTCCCAAAGTGCTGGGATTACAGGGGTAAGCCACTGTGCTGGCCAGATGTCTGCTATTGTTTGTTCGTTTGTTTGTTTGAGAGGCGGAGTCTTGTTCTGTTGCCCAGGCTTAGGTGCAGTGGCATAATCTCAGCTCACTACAACCTCTGCCTGCCAGGTTCAGGCAATTCTCCTGCCTCAGCTTCCCAAGCAGCTGAGACTACAGGCGTGTGCCACCACACCCAGCTAATTTTTGTATTTTTTAGTATAGATGGGGTTTCACTACATGTTGGCCAGGCTGGTCTCAAACTCCTGACCTCAGGTGATCTGCCCGCCTCAGCCTCTCAAAGTGCTGAGATTACAGGCGTAAGCCGCCATGCCCGGCTGGATGTCTGGTTTTTAGAATGAGATTTTTAAAGCCAGGTGCAGTGGCTCATGCCTGTAATCCCAGCACTTTGGGAGGCCGAGGTGAGCCGATCATTTGGGTCGGGTGTTGGAGACCAGCCTGGTCATCGTGGTGAAACCCCAAAAACCCGTCTCTACTAAAAATACAAAAAACTAGCTGGTTGTGGTGGTGCATGCCTGTGATCCCAGCTAGTCAGGAGGCTGAGGTGGGAAAACCACTTGAACCTGGGAGGCAGAGGTTGCAGTGAGCTGAGATCGGGCCGCTGCACTCTAGCCTTAGCGACAGAGTGAGACTACGTCTCAAAAAACAAACAAAGAATCAAAAAACAAAAAGAAACCCAGACATCCAAATTTAAAGGGCCCTTTGATTTCTCAATAAATTTAAGATACAGTCAGAGTCACCCAAATCCATAATTCAACAGGGATTAAACTATTTTAAAGGTCTAATGAAGGTGTACTATAAAGTGAACTACATGTGTGAAGAGATACTAAACTGTCAAACTAATATCCTCCCAACGTTGGTCTATTATTTCTCTTTCAACATTCGTATTGGGGATGTTTTATTCCTTCACTATTCCAAGAGAATAATTTATCGGCCAGTTGTTTCCTGGTATTTTTCGGATATATTCCTTTGTTATTCCAATTAAAGTAAAAGTGGCTGGGCTGGGTGGTGAGATCCTGTAGTCCCAGCTACTCGGGAGGCTGAGGTGGGAGAACTGCTTCAGCCCCGGAGGGGAGGTTGCAGTGAGCCATGACAGCGCCACTGTACTCTAGCCAGGGTGGCAGACTGAGACCCTGTCTCAAATAATAATAATAATTTTTAAAAAGCCAGGCTCAGTTGTGTGTGCCTGTAATCCCAGTACTTTGAGACGCTGAGGTGGGAGGACTGCTTCAGGCCAGGAATTCAAGACCAGTCTGGGCAGCATAGCAAGACCCCATCTCTAAAAAAACAAAAAGGTTAAAATGAGGCCATGTACGCCTGTAATCCCAGCATTTTGAGAAGATGAGGTGGAAGGATCACTTGAGCCCAGAAGTTCGAGACTGTAATAAGCTACCATGGTGCCACTGCACTCCAGCCTGTGTGACACAGCAAGACCTAGTCTCTAAAAAAATAAGAATTTAAAAAAGAAAGATGGCTGGGTGTGGTGGCTCACACCTGTAATCCCAACACTTGGGGAGGCTAAGGTGGGAGGATCGCTGGAGCCCACGAGTTCAAGACCAGCCTGGGCAACGTAGGGAAACACCGTCTCTACTAAAAATACAAAAAATTAGCCGGGTGTGGTGGTGGGCGCCTGTAGTCCCAGCTACTCGGGAGGCTGAGGCAGGAGAATGGCGTGAAGCCGGAAGGCAGAGCTTGCAGTGAGCCGAGATCACGCCACTGCACTCCAGCCTGGGCGACAGAGTGAAACTCTGTCTCAAAAATAAATAAATAAATAAATAATTTACCTGGGTGGCACATGCCTGCTGTCCCAGCTACTCTACTCTGAAGGCTGAGGTGGGAGGACGCTTGGGCTCAGGAGGTTGAGACTGCTGTAAGCAAACAGAAGCACTTAATGCTAGAAATTTTGCAGCAATCTTATGCTTAATATAGAAAACACGCAGGGTGTATGCTCCTAAGGAATAGCGTATGCAGCACTAGGACTCTGGCAGGTGAGCGGCTGGCAGAAGAAAGGTGCATGAGCAGATGAAATTTAGATCCTAGCCACCATTTAGAGGAATGAATGTTCCACTTGATGTCTAGGAGACAAAATAAGGGATTAAGGAGCTCGCTTTGTTTTCAGATGACAAACCAGCTAGCAAAGCAAGCCAGCTTTCCTAAACCAGCCAGTCGATTCCCTCACTGTGCTGCCAGGCACTCTGCGGAAAAGGGCCCCGAACCTGATGGCAGCAGGAAGACACCCCGCAGGCGGCCGGCTAGCAGGCGCGCGGCGCAGCTCGGGGGTAGAGAACCAGCGCTGCACCTGGGCCGAGGCCAGCGCCGGATCCAGCGGCGCCGCCTACTGCAGCGGCGTTAGGTGGACGGTTACCTCCACTTTGAGGGGGTTTTTCAAGGCGGCCCTCGGCATTCGACTGAGGCATGGATCCTTCGAAGCGGCCGGCATGAGGCTCCACAGGAGCCCCATGGGCCCCACGCCCGTGAAGTCGCCGCCCAGAGCCAGGTCCCTGGCCAGGGCCAGCCCCTCGCCGCTGTCCACCTCGTAGTGGACGAGGGAGTGGAAGAGGTAGCCTCGGTGGCGGACGCCCGACACTCTCAGGGTCACCCGGTCCCCGAAGCCCAAGCCTTCTGCTTTCATATCCGGGCGCTTGTCGGCCAGCCCAGTCTTGGGCGTGACTGTCAGGCCTTTTGGGAGAAAAGGGACGATGTGAATATCGGCCTCCAGGTCTGGAGGGGGACCCCAGAGGCTCGGAGCGCTGCCCAGGCCGCCCTCCACTTCGTGCCGGGACCGTTGTGGCTTTGACCTCCGCCAACGTCGAGGCGGCCTGGCGCTGGCGGCCGAGGTTCCGCGCTGAGGAGGAGGGAGGAGTGGGGCCCGGCCTGGCAGGGCGTGGCCCCGTGGGGCAAAACCCTGCAGGGCCACGTGATGGGACCTGGGCTGTTCCCTGCGGCGCCACTTAGCAACGGGCTGCAAGAAGAGGCGACTTCGGAGGGCCCAGGGTCCTTTGAGCTCCTAGAGGTCCCGTGTGGAACCGTCTGGAAGAGGCAGGATCCCCTCGCGAGTTTACCCTGGACGTGTGGCGAATAAAAAGCATTTTTAACAGAAAGTGCCGACCTCTGGCCTCCTCTGAATTCCCGCACTGGCCACCAGGGGTCACTATTCCCTAAACTTGATTGAAGGAGGCCAAGTGTGCTAGGCTCCGAACAAATTCCTTTCCTCCCTTTTAAGTAACCTTTGTCCTGGATTAAGAAAGCCTGTCAAGGTTAAAGTTTAAACGTTTCCGATGAGATACTGAATTGAACTATAAAATAGTAGAGATTGATAATAGAAACTGGTGGAGAGACACTTCCCAAACTTGAATGCCAGCAAAGACCTAAAACGACCCCAGCGGGACATAGGGGATGAGCGCAGGAGGGAGCATACATTTTGCTTTTTCATTCAGAAAACGGAACTACAGGGCAGCCCGCAGTGGCTCAGGCCTGTAATCCCAGCACTTTGGGAGGCCGAAGTGGGTGGATCACGTGAGGTCAGGAGTTCGAGACCAGCCTGGCCAACATGGTAAACCCAGTCTCTACTAAAAATACAAAAATTAGCCAGGCATGGTGGCAGGCACCTGTAATCCCAGCTACTTGAGAGGCTGAGGCGAGAGAATTGCGTGAAACCGGGAGGCGGAGGCTGCAGTGAGCCGAGATTGTGCCACTCCACTCCAGTTTGGGGGATAGAATGAGACCCTCTCTCAAAAAAAAAAAAAAAAAGAGAGAGAGAGAGAGAGAAAGCTGAACTACAGATATATACCCTGAGGAAATAAGTTCTATTGTCCTGTGGCCTGGCAGAAGTATTAATAATGTATTTTTTTGTATGCAGAAAAAAAAACTTAACAAGTATATTACATTTCTTTTTCTTTCTTTTTTTTTTGAGACAGAGTCTTGCTCTGTCGCCCAGGCTGGAGTGCAGTAGCGCCATCTCGGCTTACTGCAAGCTCCGCCTCCCGAGTTCACGCCATTCTCCTGCCTCAGCCTCCACCAGGGCGCCTGGCTAATTTTTTATATTTTTAGTAGAGACAGGGTTTCACCATGTTAGCCAGGATGGTCTTGATCTCCTGACCTCGTGATCCGCCCGCTTCAGCCTCCCAAAGTGCTGGAATTACAGGTGTGAGCCACTGTGCCCGGCCAGTCCAATCATATTTCTACATGGCTGCCCATACTTTGTTGAGCCTAAGCATAAAAATGGACAATTTCCCCTGTGTCTTTGCGCTTTGCGTCGAATTCGTCTTCTCTTTTTTTTTTTTTTTTTTTTTGACAGAGTTTTATTCTATCACCCAGGCTGGAGTGCAGTGGTGCAATCTCGGCTCACTGCAACCTCCACCTCCTGGGTTCAAGTGATTCTCCTGCCTCAGTATCCTGAGTAGCTGGGATTACAGGCATGTGCCACCATGCCCAGCTAATTTTTGTACTTTTAGTAGAGACAGGGTTTAGCCATGTTGGCTTAGCTGGTCTTGAACTCCTGACCTTAGGTGATCTGCCAGCCTCGGCCTCCCAAAGTGCTGGGATTACAGGCATGAGCCACTGTGTCTGGCCTTCTGTTACCCAGGCTGGAGTGCAGTGGTGCAATCATGGCTCACTGTAGCCTCCATCTCCCGGGTTCAAGCTATCTTCCCACCTCAGCACTCTCCCACTCCCCCAATAGCTGGGACTACAGAAATGTGCCACCATGCCTGGCTAATTTTTTCTTCTATAGAGATGGGGTCTCAATATGTTGCCCAGGCTGATCTTGAGCTCCTGGCCTCAAGCAATCCTCCAGCCTCAGCCTCCCAAAGTGCTGAGTCCAAAGAGCTGAGATTACAGGCATGAGCCACTACATCTGGATGGATCTTCATTCTGAAGGCTCCCGTAATACACGATAAATAAATTGTATGCCTTTTCTCCAATTAATCTGCCTTTTGAAAGTTGATTTTTGTAATGACCCTTCAGAAGGCCAAGTCTTGGCTGGGCACAGTTGCTCACGTCTGTAATCCCAGCACTTTGGCAGGATGAGGCAGGCAGATCACCTGAGGTCAGGAGTTCGAGACCAGTCTGGCAAACATGGCGAAACCCCTTCTCTACTAAAAGTACAAAAATTAGTGGTGGGCGCCTGTAATCCCAGCTACTTGGAAAGCTGAGGCAGGAGAATCATTCGAATCCGGAAGGCAGAGGTTGCAGTGAGCTGAGATCGCACCACTGTAGCACTGACCTCCCAGCATTAGAAAAACAACTCAAGTAATTTTGACGTCTGCCTCCAAATCCATCATTATACTGGCCATAAACGGTAGATTTTGTGCGTATCTATATGTTAATATGGAAAAAATACACTGCCTTCCACAAGCTTTTATTGTCCCAGGGTTCCAAGGCCACTTTAAGTGAATATAAAATAGCTTTAAATGAATATAAAATACTCAGGATAATTTGAAATAATTAAGAAGTCTTTGTGTTTTCAATAGGCTGAAATACGTAACAGGTTTGTACAAATGTTTTTTTAACGATCAGTGGTTAGAAAAATCTTACATTTGCTTTCACAATTGTCCGTCAGCCTTTTTTATCGTGATAGAACATTCAAGGGTATTAGGTATACAAACAAAAGAATGGGTTGAATTTAGTAACATTTTCTAATTTGCTGTTTGTTCTCATTTTAATAACTGTCTCCAATTGAATTCCTTTTAGGCTTCAACTACTTTGAGCCACTAAGCTTCAAGAAAAAATTATGGGCTGGGTACAGTGGCTCATGCCTATCCCAGCACTTTGGGAGGCCAAGGCAGGCGGATCACCTGAGGTCAGGAGTTCAAGACCAGCCTGGCCAACACAGTGAAACCCCGTCTGTACTGAAAATACAAAAATTACCCAGGCGTGGTAGTACGTGCCTATAATCCCAGCTACTCGGGAGGCTGAGGCAGGACAATCACTTGAACCTGGGAGGCAGAGGTTGCAATGAGCCAAAATCGAGCCACTGCACTCCAGCCTGGGCAATGGAGAGTGAGACTCCATTATTGATAGCCCTTTAAACAATTCAATATTGCATAATAAAAAATGATAAAGGGGATATCACCATCTGTCCCACAGAAATACAAACGACCATCAGAGAATACGATAAACACCTCTACGCAAATAAATTAGAAAATCTAGAAGAAATGGATAAATTCCTGGACACATACACCCTCCCAAGACTAAACCAGGAAGAAGTTGAATCCCTGAATAGACCAATAACAGGCTCTGAAATTGAGGCAACAATTAATAGCCTACCAACCAAAAAAAGTCCAGGACCAGACAGATTCACAGCCGAATTCTACCAGAAGTATAAGGAGGAGCTGGTACCATTCCTTCTGAAACTATTACAATCAGTAGAAAAAGAGGGAGTCCTCCCTAACTCATTTTATGAGGCCAGCATCATCCTGATACCAAAGCCTGGCAGAGACACAACAAAAAAAGAGAATTTTAGACCAATATCCCTGATGAACATTGATGCAAAAATCCTCAATAAAATACTGGCAAACTGAATCCAACAGCACATCAAAAAGCTTATCCACCATGACCAAGTGGGCTTCACCCCTGGGATGCAAGGCTGGTTCAACATACGCAAATCAATAAATGTAATCCAGCATATCAACAGAACCAAAGACAAAAACCACATGATTATCTCAATAGATGCAGAAAAGGCCTTTGACAAAATTCAACAGCCCTTCATGCTAAAAACTCTCAATAAATTAGGTATTGATGGGACATATCTCAAAATAATAAGAGCTATTTATGACAAACCCACAGCCAACAGCATACTGAAGGGCAAAAACTGGAAGCATTCCCTTTGAAAACTGGCACAAGACAGGGATGCTTAGTCACCACTCCTATTCAACACGGTGTTGGAAGTTCTGGCCAGGGCAATCAGGCAGGAGAAAGAAATAAAGGGTATTCAATTAGGAAAAAAGGAAGCCAAATTGTCCCTGTTTGCAGATGACATGATTGTATATTTAGAAAATCCCATTGTCTCAGCCCAAAATCTCCTTAAGCTGATTAGCAACTTCAGCAAAGTCTCAGGATACAAAATCAATGTGCAAAAATCACAAGCATTCTTATACACAAATAACAGACAAACAGAAAGCCAAATCATGAGTGGACTCCCATTCACAATTGCTTCAAAGAGAATAAAATACCTAGGAATCCAACTTACAAGGCATGTGAAGGACCTCTTCAAGTAGAACTACAAACCACTGCTCAATGAAATAGAAGCGGACACAAACAAATGGAAGAACATTCCATGCCCATGGATAGGAAGAATCAGTATCATGAAAATGGCCATACTGCCCAAGGTAATTTATAGATTCAATGCCATCCCCATCAAGCTACCAATGACTTTCTTCACAGAATTGGAAAAAACTACTTTAAAGTTCATATGGAACCAAAAAAGAGCCCGCATTGCCAAGGCAATCCTAAGCCAAAAGAACAAAGCTGGAGGCATCATGCTACCTGACTTCAAACTATACTATAAGGCTACAGTAACCAAAACAGCATGGTACTGGTACCAAAACAGAGATATAGACCAATGAAACAGAACAGAGCCCTCAGAAATAATACCATACATCTACAACCATTTGATCTTTGACAAACATGACAAAAACAAGAAATGGGGAAAGTATTCCCTATTTAATAAATGGTGCTGGGAAAACTGGCTAACCACATGTAGAAAGCCGAAACTGGATCCCTTCCTTACACCTTATACAAAAATTAATTCAAGATGGATTAAAGACTTAAATGTTAGACCTAAAACCATAAAAACCCTAGAAGAAAACCTAGGCAGTACCATTCAGGACATAGGCATGGGCAAGGACTTCATGTCTAAAACACCAAAAGCAATGGCAAAAAAAAAAAAGCCAAAATTGACAAATGGGATCTAATTAAACTAAAGAGCTTCTGCACAGCAAAAGAAACTACCATCAGAGTGAACAGGCAACCTATAGAATGGGAGAAAATTTTTGCAATCTACTCATCTGACAAAGGGCTAATATCCAGAATCTACAAAGAACTCAAACAAATTTACAAGAAAAATAACAAACAACCCCATCAAAAAGTGGGCAAAGGGTATGAACAGACACTTCTAAAAAGAAGACATTTATGCAGCCAACAGACATGTGAAAAAGTGCTCATCATCACTGGCCATCAGAGAAATGCAAATCAAAACCACAATGAGATACCATTTCACAACCGTTAGAATGGTGATCATTAAAAAGTCAGGAAACAACAGGTGCTGGAGAGGATGTGGAGAAATATGAACACTTTTACACTGTTGGTGGGACTGTAAACTAGTTCAACCATTGTGGAAGAGAGTGTGGCGATTCCTCAAGGATCTAGAACTAGAAATACCATTTGACCCAGCCATCCCACTACTGGTTATATACCCAAAGGATTACAAATCATGCTGCTATAAAGACACATGCACACATATGTTTATTGCAGCACTATTCACAATAGCAAAGACTTGGAACCAACCCAAATGTCCATCAATGATAGACTGGATTAAGAAAATGTGGCACATATACACCATGGAATACTATGCAGCCATAGAAAAGGATAAGTTCATGTCCTTTGTAGGGACATGGATGAAGCTGGAAACCATCATTCTCAGCAAACTGTTGCAAGAACAGAAAACCAAACACTGCATGTTCTCACTCATAGGTTGGAATTGAACAATGAGAACACTTGGACACAGGAAGGTGAACATCACACACCAGGGCCTGTTGTGGGGTGGTGGGAGGGGGGAGGGATAGCATTAGGAGATATACCTAACATAAATGTCGAGTTAATGGGTGCAGCACACCACATGGCACATGTATACATATGTAACAAACCTGCACATTGTGCACATGTACCCTAGAACTTAAAGTACAATTTAAAAAATTCAGTATTGCATATTAACAAAGATTATTTATTCTTTTTTTGAAATGGAATCTTGCTCTGTCACCCAGCCTGGAGTTCAGTGGCATGATCTCGGCTCACTGCAACCTCTGCATCCCAGGTTCAAGCGATTCTCCTGTCTCAGCCTCTTGTGTAGCTGGAATTACAGGCGTGTGACACCATACACAGCTAATTTTGTGTGTGTGTGTGTGTGTGTATTCTTTTAGTAGAGATGGGGTTTCACCATGTTGCTCAGCCTGGTGTCAAACTCCTGACCTCATGTGATCCACTGGCCTTAGCCTCCCAAAGGGCTGGAATTACAGGCATGAGCGACCGTGCCCGGCCAGATTACTTACTCCTTTTTTTTTTTTTTTGAGACCGAATCTCGCTCTATTGCCCAGGCTGGAGTGCAGTGAGTGGCGTCATCTCGGCTTGCTGCAACCTCCGCCTCCTGGGTTCACACCATTCTCCTGCCTAAGCCTCCCCAGTAGCTGGGACTACAGGTGCCCGCAACCACACCTGGCTAATTTTTTGTATTTTTAGTACAGACGGGGTTTCACTGTGTTAGCCAGGCTGGTCTCGATCTCCTGACCTTGTGATCCCCCCACCTCGGCCTCCCAAAGTGCTGGGATTACAGGAGTGAGCCACCGTGCCCGGCCCCAGATTACTCATTTCTTATCATTTAAAATCTAAACTTTCCACCTTGGGTTATGAAACTCCATCATGTGACCCTGACATACCATTAACTTTCTTGTAGTCCCCTTCATGCAGCTCTGCACTCTTCCAGTCTCTCCTCAGGTTGGAAGGCACTAGAGCCAAATGGTTAGTGAAGGCATGGGCTTTGGCCTTGGACTGACTCAGCTCTCCCACTAAGCAGGCATGTTTCTTAATTCTCTTGGATCTCCATTTCCTCATCTGAAATAATAATTGTTAATACAGGCATACCTGGGAGATATTGCAGATTTGCTTCCAGAACACTACAATAAAGCACATATCGCAATAAAGTGAGTCACATGAATTTTTGGTTTCCTAGTGCATATAAAGGTTTATAATATACTGTAGTCTATTAAGTTGCAATAGCGTTATGTCTAAAAAAATTATGTACCTTAATGAAAAAACACACCTCTGCTAAATAATGCTGATGATTCTCTGAGACTTCAGTGGGTCGTAATCTTTTTGCTGATAGTTTTGCCTACATGTTGAAGGCCACAGACTCACTAGGGTGGTATAGTGGTTGCAGAAGGTTGGTGTGGCTGTGGCAATTTTTTTTCTTTTTTTTTTTGGAAACAGAGTCTCGCTCTTGTTGCTCAGGCTGGAGTGTAGTGCCGTGATCTCGGCTCACTGCACCCTCTGCTTCCCGGATACGAGGAATTCTCCTGCCTCAGCTTCCTAAGTAGCTGGGATTACAGGTGCCCACCACCATGCCCCAGTAACATTTTTGTATTTTCAGTAGAGATGGGGGTTTCACCATGTTGGCCAGGCTGGTCTCAAACTCCTGACCTCAGGTGATCCACCAGCCTCGGCTTCCCAAAGTGCTGGGATTACAGGCATGAGCCACCACTGTAGAATTTTTTTTTTTTTTTTTTTTGAGATAGAGTTTCACTCTTGTTGACCACACTAGAATGCCATGGCCTTATCTCAGCTCACTGAACCTCCACCTCCTGGGTTCAAGTGATTCTCCTGCCCCAGCCTCCCAAGTAGGTGGGATTACAGGCATGTGCCACCATGCCTGGCTAATTTTGTACTTTTAGTAGAGACAGGGTTTCTCCATGTTGGTCAGGCTGGTCTCGAACTCCTGACTTCAGGTGATCCGCCTGCCTCGGCCTCCCAAAGTGCTGGGATTACAGGTGTGAGCCACCACACCCAGCGGCTGTGGCTATTTTTAAAAATAAGACTATGGGCTGGACACACTGGCTCATGCCTGTAATCCTAGTATTTTGGGAGGCTGAGGTAGGAGGATTGCTTGAGGCTGAGTTCAAGACCAACCTGGCCAACCTAGCAAGATCCCCTCTCTATCAATTTTGTTTAAATTTAAAAAAAGACTATGTGATATTGTGAAATATATATTTGGTCGTAATCTTGTTTTGTGACATATGACTCCTAAAAGCTTTAGAATCTCCAGCGTATTGTCTTTATTGTGCTAATGAGTTGATTGATGGCTGGCAGCCCCTAGGTAGCTTCAGGATGGGGGCTGGTCACCAGAAATACCAAGGCAGGATTAAAGAGTTGAAGGTCAGACACAGTGGCTCACACCTATAATCCCAGCACTTTGGGAGGCCAAGGTGGGCAGATCACTTGAGGTCAGGAGTTTGAGACTAGCCTGGCTAACATAGCGAGACTCTGTCTCTACTAAAAATACAAAAATTAACCAGGCTTGGTGGCACCCACCTGTAATCCCAGCTACTCGGGAGGCTGAGGCAGGAGAATCACTTGAACCCAGGAGATGGAGGTTGCAGTGAGCCGAGATCACAACGCTGCCCTCCAGCCTAGGCAATGGAGAGTAAGATTCCGTCTCAAAAAAATAAAAAATTGTTGGGACTTTCAGCCCCATTGTAACCCTCCCAAACCTTGGAGAGGAGGGAAAATGTTACGGTTAAGCTGATCACCAATAGCCAACGATATAATCAATCGTGCCTAGATGATGAGGCTTCCATAAAAACCCAGAAATGGGTTCAGAGATCTTCTGGATAGCTGAACACATGGAGGTTCCTGGAGAGTGACATGCCTGGGGAGGAGACATGGAAGCTCTGTGTCCCTTCTCCCTACACATCTCTTTATAGGTATCACTTGTAATATCCTTTATCGTAAACCAGTAAGTGGAAGTGTTTCCCAAGTTCTGTGAGTCACTCCAGCAAATCAAACCCAACGAGGGGGTCATTGGAACCCTAGTGTGAAGCCAGTTGGTCAGAAGTTCCAAAAACCTAGACTTAAGACTGGTGGGAAGAGACTGGTCTTGTGGGACCTACCCCTCAACCTATGGGATCTGATGTTATCTCCAGGTAGACTGTGTCAGAATTGAATTGGAGGACACCCAGCTGGTGTCTGCTGCAGAACTGTTTGCTTGGTGGTGTGTGGGGAGAAACCTCCCACATTTGGTCACAGAAGTATTCTGTGTTGATTGTTGTGTTGAGTGAGAGAATTGCACCAGGGATAGACTTCTCACTAACTATGAAAGTCTGTTTTGGCCAGGCGCGGTGGCTCACACCTGTAATCCCAGCACTTTGGGAGGCTGAGGTGGGTGGATCACCTGAGATCAGGAGTTCGAGACTAGCCTGACCAAGATGGCTAAACCCTGTCTCTACTAAAAATACAAAAATTAACGGGGTGTGGTGGCGCATGTCTGTAATCCCAGCTACTCAGGAGGCTGAGGCAGGAGAATCACTTGAACCTGGGAAGCAGAGGTTGCTATGAACCAAGATCACACCACTGCACTCCAGCCTGGGCAACAATAGCAAAACTCCGTCTCAAAAAAAAAAAAAAAAAAAAAAAGGCTGTTTATTGTTTAGTGGTTTAGTGTAGCCACCTTCAGTTATCTCAGCTAGATCTTCTGGATAACTTGCTGCAGCTTCTACATCAGCGTTTGCTGCTTCACCTTGAACTTTTTTTTTTTTTTTTTT
>NC_045439.1:32923747-33007444 GCF_002776525.5 Piliocolobus tephrosceles
GAGTGCAGTGGCGCGATCTCGGCTCACTGCAAGCTCCGCCTCCCGGGCTCACCCCATTCTCCCGCCTCAGCCTCCGAGTAGCTGGGACTACAGGCGCCCGCCACCAAAAAAAAAACCGGCTAGTTTTTTTTTTGTATTTTTAGTAGAGACGGGGTTTCACCATGTTAGCCAGGATGGTCTTGATCTCCTGACCTCGTGATCCACCCGCCTCGGCCTCCCAAAGTGCTGGGATTACAGGCTTGAGCCACCGCGCCCGGCCTTGAACTTTTTTTTAAAGACAGGGTCTTACTATGTTGCCCAGGCTGGTTTTGAACCTCTGGGCTCAAGTGATCCTTCTTCCTCAGCCTCCAGAGCCGCTGTGACTGCAGGCATGCACCATCACACCTGGCCAACTTGCACTTTAATGTTATGGAGATGGCTTCTTTCCTTAAATTTAATAAGTCAACATATGCTAGCTTCAAACTTTTCTTCTGCAGCTTCCTAACTTCTCCCAGCCTTCATAGAATTGAAGAGAGAGTTAAGGCCTTGCTCTGGATTGGGCTTTAGCTTAAGCTTGCCCAACCTACAGCCTGTGGGCTGCATGCAGCCCAGGATGGCTTTGAATGTGGCCCAACACAAATTTGTAAACTTTCTTAAAACATTATGAGATTTTTGTGCGATGTTTTTTAAAGCTCATCAGCTATTATTAGCGTTGTTGTATATTATGTGTGACCTGAGACAATTCTTATTCTTCCAGTGTGGCCCAGGAAAGCCAAAAGACTGGACACCCCTGCCGTTTAGCTGAAGGGAATGTTGTAGCTACTTTGATCTTCTATCCAGACCACTAAAACTTTCTCCAAATCAGCCATAAGGATGTTTTACTGTGTTCACTTAAGTAGGACTTTTAATTGCCTTCAAGACCTTTTCCTTTGCACTCACAACTTGGCTAACTGCTTAGGGGAAGAGGCCTGGCTTTCAGCCTATCTTGGTTTTCCATACGCTTCATCATTTCTAGCTTTTGATTTAAAGTGAGAGACCTGAGAATCTTCCTTTCAGTTGAACACTTAGAGGCCATTGTAGGGTTATTAACTGGCCTAATTCCAATATTGTTTTGTCTCAGGGAATAGGGAAGCCTGAGGAGAGGGAAACAGATGGGAAAGGTCAGTTGGTGGAACAGCCAGAATACACACAACATTTATTAAGTTCACCATCTTATGTGGGTGCAGTTTTTGGAGCCCCAAAACAATTACAGGAGTAACATCAAAGATCACCATAACAGATATAATAATAATGAAAAAGGCTGGACATGGTCGCTCATGCCTGTAATCCCAGCACTTTGGGAGGCCGAGGCTGGCAGATCACCGGAGGTCAGGAGTTCGAGACCAGACTGGCCAACATGGTGAAACCCTGTCTCTACTAAAAATATAAAAATTAGCTGAGCATGGTGGCATGAACCTGTAATCCCAGGTACTCGGGAGGCTGAGGCAGCCGCCTCAGCCTCTAACCCAGGAGACGGAGGTTGCAGTGAGCCGAGATCATGCCACTGCACTCCTGCCTGGGTGACAAGAGTTCATCCAAAAAATAAAATAAATAAAATAGGCCTGGTGCAGTGGCTCACACCTGTAATCCCAGCACTTTGAGAGGCCAAGGCGGGCAGATCACAAGGTCAAGAGATTGAGACCATCCTGGCCAACATGTTGAAACCCCATCTCTACTAAAAATACAAAAATTAGCTGGGTGTGGTGGCGGGCACCTGTAAGTCCCAGCTACTTGGGATGCTGAGGTAGGAGAATCGCTTGTATCCAGGAGACGGAGGTTGCAGTGAGCCAAGATCACACCACTGCACTCCAGCCTGGCAACAGAGCAAGACTCCATCTCAAATATAAATAAATAAATAATAAGGAAAACACCGAAGTATCGTGAGAATTACCAGATGTCACACAGAGACACAAAGCGAGCACAAGTTGTTGAAAATGGTGCTGATAGACTTTCTTGACACAGGGTTGTCACAGACCTTTAACTTGTGGAAAATGTAATAAAGCAAAGCCCAATAAAACAAAGTCTACCTGTATTTGAAAAGTAAAGTATGTTAAGTACTTTACATGCATTGTCTAATTTAATCACAACAGCCCCATAAAGTAGCTACTATTATTATGCCCATTTCCTAGATGAGGCATATAGACAGAAACCCCAGGCTGCACACCTTACTAAACTGTGTGAGCCTGGATTTGGCTGGGATTTACGTCTACTGTAGAAGCATCCTCGAAGATATTACCTGTCTTTGTGCATTTGTGTTGCTATAAAGAAGAGTTATTTTAAAAAGAGGTTTTTTGTTGTGGTGGCGGGGAGCAGTCTTGCTCTTGTCACCCAGGCTGGATGGAGTGCAGTGGTATGATCATGGTTCACTGTAGCCTTGTCCTCCTACACTAAAGTTGTTCTCCCACCTCAGCATCCTGAGTAGATGGGACTACAAGTGGGTACCACTGCACCTGGCTAATTTTTATTAAAAAAAAATTTGGGGGTGCAGGGCATGTTGGCTTACACCTGTAATCCTAGCAATTTGGGAGGCCGAGGCAGGTGGATCACCTGAGGTCAGGAGTTTGAGACCAGCTTGGGCAACGTGGTGAAATCCCCATCTCTACTAAAAATACAAAAATTACCCAGGCGTGATGACAGATGCCTGTAATCCCAGCTCCTCGGGAGGCTGAGGCAGGAGAATCGCTTGAATCTGGGAGACAGAGGTTGCAGTTAGCCGAAGTTGCACCACTGCACTCCAGCCTGGGCAACAAGAGTGAAACTCTGTCTTAAAAAAAGCAAAAAACAAACAAACAAAAAACCCACTATAAAATACATGACTGAATGAGTGATCAATCCAGGCAAGGGCGTAGTATTCCATAATAAGCACTATTATTGTTAAGCCTCATTTCCGGCTTAACTTTATGGATAACTTTTCTTTCTCCCTTCTACTTCATATTGCTTTACTCCATTTTGAATGGCTTGATAACAACCTAAGATTATTTTTGAAATAAAAATCTCAAACCAGGCACGGTGGCTCATGGCTGTAATCCCAGCACTTTGGGAGGCCAAGGCGGGCAGATCACCTGAGGTCAGGAGTTCAAGACCAGCCTGACCAACATAGAGAAACCCCATCTCTACTAAAAATACAAAATTAGCCAGGTATGGTGGTGCATGCCTGTAATCCCAGCTACTAGGGAGGCTGAGGCAGGAGAATCACTTGAACCCGGGAGGCAGAGGTTGCGGTGAGCTGAGATTGCACCACTGTACTCCAGGCTGGGCAACAACAGCGAAACTCCATCTCAAAAAAAAAAAAAAATCTTGGAGACAGGTGGCCACATACAGTCACCTCTCAGAGAAAAGCAAGCAAATATCTTTAGTCAGTGTATGCCATTTCTAGGTTGCTTTATCTGTAAGGAAGAAATTGAGGTCTAGGACTGTCCTGCCCTCGTGCTTTAATACATACAGATGTAGGGTCATCATCCTCCTGCACGACTTCTGGGACTACCTTTTTGGCCTTTGCTTTCTCATCCTCCCTGCCACTTTCCTCCTATCTTCCTCCTGTGATCTCACACCCCAAAAGCATCTCTATAGTAGCAGATCCACTTGGGAGTGAGTTAAAGCACAGGCTCCCAGAATTCATATCATAGAAAATTAGACTACACAGTCCAGGGGCAGTGGCTCATGCCTGTAATCCCAGCACTTTGGGAGGCCTAGGGGGGCAGTTCGCTTGAGCCCAGGAGTTGGAGACCAGCCTGGGCAACACAATGAGACCTCATCTCTACAAAAAATAAAAAGTTAGCCAGGTGTGGTGGTGCATGCCTGTAGTCTCAGCCACTTGGGAAGTTGAGGTGAGAGGATCATTTGAGCCCAGGAGGTTGAGGCTGCAGTGAGCCGTGATCATGCCACTATACTCCAGCCTGGATGACAGAGTGAGACTGAAGAAAGAAAAGGGAAGGAAAGGGAAGGGAAGGGAAGAGGAGGGGAGGGGAGGGGAGGGAAAGGAAAGGAAAATTATACTACATGGTGAATGACTATACTCAACACAGAGTTTAACAACTGATCAAAATTAAGTTACCTCTAAGGAACTTTTCTTTTCATCGTTAAGATCTAATGGGCACTTGCTTGGATAGACTCAAATTGGTGAAGGATTTTGTACGTACTCAGAAAATCATGGGATGTGCCGTGAAATCACAGGAAAACCTTCTTATGCTCAAAGAAGACTCTCTGCTCTGGTCTGTTATGACTCTAGATAGTTCCCAGTATATTGTAGTGGGTTGAGGCAGACAGGTCCCAGTCCTTCTCAGTAGGAGGGTACTTGGACTAGATGGTTGTGGGATGAAGTTCGATTTGGTAGGTATAACATGACATCAAAAATGAAGGCCATGGCCTGCAAAGTATTGTCCTGAAAATCTTGGCAGCAAGGCATTCCTCCAGGCAAGCAATGACCATAGAGTGACTGGGAATCCCCTGGCAAACATAAAGTAAGTATATCCACAGGTATAATGCTCCTGGTCTTCAGATTGGGGTTCAGGGACAAGTGTTTTTTGTTTTTTGAGACAGAGTTTTGCTCTTGTTGCCCAGGCTGGAGTGCAGTGGCGCAATCTCGGCTCACTGCAACCTCCACCTCCTGAGTTCAAGTGATTCTCCTGCCTCAGCCTCCCAAGTAGCTGGGATTACAGGCGCCCACCACCTTGCCTGGCTGATTTTTTGTATTTTCAGTAGACACTAGGTTTCATCATTTCATCATGTTGGCCAGGCTGGTCTTGAAATCCTGACCTCAGGTGATCCACATGCCTCGGCCTCCCAAAGTGCTGGGACTACAGGCATGAGCCACCACCCCTGGCCCAGGGAGAAGTCTTGAGTAAACGTTCAGCAATGTGTATGGGCAAGAATGAGGTAGAGCTGGGCGTTGTGGTTCAGACCCGTAATCCCAGCACTTTGGGAGGCTGAGGTGGGTGGATCACCTGACATCAGGAGTTCGAGACTAGCCTGGCCAACATGGTGAAACCCCGTCTCTACTGAAAATACAAAAATTAGCTTGGCATGGTGGCACGAGCCTGTAGTTCCAGCTACTTGGGAGGCTGAGGCAGGAGAATCACTTGAACCTGGGAGGCGGACCAAGCTCATACCATTGCACTCCAGCCTGGGCAACAAAAGCGAGACTCCATCTCAAAAAAAAAAGAGAGAGAGAGAGAATGAGGCAGAGCTCATTCCTTAAGGCACTCGTGTGGGCAGGTTCCCAAGACTCAGACATGGTCAGTTAGGGCCAAAGGGGATATGAGACTCCAGAGCAATATCAAAGGTCAGTCCTCAAAAAGGGGACACGAGGCCAAAGCTGGGCCAGCAACTGGGAATTGGGAAAGCACTTCTTACATTTCTCTTGCTTAAGGTGAAGTCCAGTCCTACAAATAAGATCAAGGTTAAGCCTATGTGGACCCAGTGGTGAAGGAAGGCAGGTTGCAAAGGTTGAGAATCAGGGAGAACCAGACAAAGAAGCTGAGATGGTTGCTTCGTCACAAAAAAGGTTGCTACGGGCTCTGGGAAACCCAACACAGTCTGGGTGAGGTGGCTCACACCTGTAATCCCAGCACTTTGGGAGGCTGAGGTGGGCAGATCACCTGAAGCCAGGAGTTCAAGACCAGCCTGGCCAACATGGCGAAACCTTGTTTCTACTAAAAATACAAAAATTAGCTGGGTGCCGTGGCGTGCGCCTGTAATCCCAGCTACTCGGGAGGCTGAGGGCAGAGAATAGCTTGGACCTGGGAGGTGGACGTTACAGTGAGCTGAGATGACGCCACTGTACTCCAGCCTATGTGACACAGTGAGACAAGAGAGGGAGGGAGGGAAGGAAGGAAGGAAGGAAGGAAGGAAGGAAGGAAGGAAGGAAGGAAGGAAACCAGGAAGGAAGCCCAACACGAGTTGTATGAATAGGATTTTTATTAATGGTATCTGGTCTGTGGCTACAATGTTATATTTTGCTATGCTTGACACATTTTTTACCATTGAGATGTTTATGGAAGAAAGTTTGAATTTGCTGCCAGGCATCTACCTGTGCCTTTGAGTGAGCCTTTGGCTCACCTCCATAGAATATTGCCTCACCCAAAACAGCATGCACAGAGGCTCTAGAAGGAGGAAAATAAGGTGGGTCAATACAGTGACCTGTTTCTGGGTAACAGATTATCTGGGGTCTTTCTTTCCCATGAGCTTGTAGCCTTTCAGAGGCTATCTGAGCATAGAATTCACTCTTCCAGTTTTGATCATCCATGCCAACAATAAACAAGAAGGGCCCCTTGGCCTTTTCCAGTGGAATAAGACTTTGGTGATTGCGTTCCTCCAGTGGATTGCTCCAAGTGTCCATAAAAGTGAGAAATCCTGACTTAGTAATTTTTACTTTTCCTAGATCATCAACAAGTTTAGGAATAATCATATCCTTGTAACGTAGAGGAGTTACTGTGTTGGCTACACAGGCATTGATAAGTACAGTGGCTGTGATGCCCTTCAAGAAAGAAGCCATTGAGAGACACAGGTCACCTCCTTTGGAAAATCCAAGAAGCCCAATACTAGGACCTTTCACCTGTTGAGGAAAAAGAGAAGGAAACAAGCTTAGAGTTCACAAATGGAGGACACAGACAGTGATTTTACATTCTCCAAGTAGCTTTCTTTTTTTTTTTTTTTTCTTTTTCGAGATGGAGTCTCGCTCTGTCGCCCGGGCTGGAGTGCAGTGGTGCAATCTTGGCTCACTGCAACTTCCACCTCCTGGGTTCAAGCGATTCCCCTGCCTTAGCCTCCCAAGTAGCTGGGATTACAGGTGCCTGCCACCACGCCTGGCTAATTTTTGTATTTTTAGTAGAGACAGGTTTCACCATGTTGGCCAGGCTGGTCTCAAACTTCTGACCTCAAGTGATCCACCCGCCTTGGCCTCCCAAAGTGCTGGGATTATAGGCATGAGCCACCGTGCCCTGCCAGTAGCTTTCTTAACTATCATTTGCTTTCCTTCCTTATCCAACAATCTGAAAAGTTCAAATATGTCTTCTAATAAGCAAATCAACTGATTTCCTAGTAATGGATCATCCCCTAATATTTATGAGGACTGGGTCAGGGGTATACACAGAGGCCCAGACACCCGATACCTAAATATTTCAAAATTATAAATCAAATAAACAAACTGTTAGACACAGTATATTATTTTCTCCTGCCTTGATAAATATACCACCATAACAATTCATAAGGTCAGGCTCAAATTTAAAATCTTGGAATCCACTGGAGTTCTGTACTGGAACATGACATACAGGAGAGGCCTGCCCCTGGGCCCTGCACCACACTCCTTCTCTTCCATCACTGGCTCCTTCATGGACCTTAAGGGGCCTCTCACACATGTGTGTGGACACCCCAGCCTGCATGTTTAAGGCCTAGGTGTATACACACTGACGAACCCAGAAAAGAGGCTTAGGGCCTGGAAGCAGGATCAGAGCTGTTTGGCAGAGAATTCTGGGGTGCCAGATCCCAAGAGCGTTGGGGGTTATAGGGGAGAGAACCCTGAAGAACATCTTATATCTTAACATTAGAATGTCTGGGTATCTTTAAACTTGGATGATAACAAAGAGTATATATCATTCAATTTTTAGTTACACCAAAATTTTTTGTTGTGGTTGTTGGGTTTTTTTTTTTTGAGATGGGGTTTAATGCTTGTTGCCCAGTCTGGAGTACAATAGTGTAATCTCGACTCACTGCAACCTCTGCCTCCTGGGTTCAAGGAATTATCCTGCCTCAGCCTCCTGAGTAGCTGGGATTACAGGTGTGCACCACCACGCCCAACTAATTTTTGTATTTTTAGTAGAGACGGGGTTTCACCATGTTGGCCAGGTTGGTCTCAAACTCCTGACCTCAGGTGATCTGCCCACCTCAGCCTCCCAAAGTGCTGGGATTACAGACGTCAGCCACCACACCTGGCCAAAATGTTTTAATTAATTGATTATTTCTGTTATCAGATAAGAACTTTCTGTACAAAACCATAATACCATTATCATACCCAACAAAATTAATAATGATTACTTCATATAATCAAATATACCATTCTTATTCAAATGTCTCCAGTTGTCTCAAAAAATATCTCTTTATGGTCATTTTCTCTATATACATTTACATTAATCTTATTAAGGAGGAAAATTGAACTCCAGAGAAAGTAACTGCCTTATTCAGAATCATAAGGCCACTCTGGTAGACACAGAGCCAGAACTCATTTTAGCCCTGTGCTCTTTGAATTTTGGTACACAATTACAAAGACCACTAAATAGTCAAGTCTTAAGGGATTAGAGAGAGATGGGAGAAAATGGAAGTAATAATCCTAGTATAAAAACTTCTTTTGAGACACGGGTCTCACTAAATATTGCCCAGGCTGGTCTTGAACTCCTGGGGTCAAGCAATCCCTCAGCCTCAGCCTCCCAGGTAGCTGGGACTACAGGTGCACATCACCATGCCCAGCTTCCATCCTAGTAACTTTTGAAGGAGACTTGGTATCTCCTGGCATGTTTCTAGTTCCCAGTGTTCTGGCAGGGCTTTTGGATTCAGCCCTGCGTCAGCTCTATCCCCTCTCTTCTACACTCAAGTGATCACCAGAACACACCTCTGGATGCTGCAGCATAAAGTCCACGGCTTCTTCAAAGTACTCCAGACGTACATCATTCAGATCTTCAGGGAGGTCTTCAAATCTGAAATAAGCCAGGGCAAGCACAGCAAAACCGTGTCCGGCCAGGAGGCTGGCCCTGTATTCACAAAGGCCACCACCACTCCCAAACAGATCAATGACCCCAGGAAAGGGCCCCTTGCCTGGAGAACATCACAAATCACAAGGAGCTTTAGATTCTCAAAAGACAGCAAGCAAACAAGTTTTTGAAGCCAAGGAGATTGGTGGCAGACAGATTGGCAGAAAAAGAACAAAATGTCTTATTTTCTCAAACAATAATAATAATATAGAGGGATAAAAAACTGCATATTGGGTACAATGTATACTACTCAGGTGACAGGTGCACTAAAATCTCAGCGTTCATTACTGTACAGTTCGTCCATGTAACCCCAAACCACTTGTACACCAAAAGTTATTGAAGTTAACTTTTTTTTTGACATTCTCACTCTGTCGCCCAGGCTGAAGTGCAGTGACGCAATCTTGGCTCACTGCAACCCCTGCCTCCTGGGTTCAATCAATTCTCCTGCCTCAGCCTCCCAAGTAGCTGGAATTACAGGCATGCACCAGACACCCGGCTAATTTTTTTGTATTTTTAGTAGAGACAGGTTTTGCCATGTTGGCCAGGCTGGTCTTGAACTCCTGACCTTAGGTGATCTGCCCACCTTGGCCTCCCAAAGTGCTGGGATTACAGGCATGAGCCACTGCAACCGGCCTAAACATTTTTAATGATATAAATTATTATCACACCACTGCACTCCAGCCTGGGTGACAGAGCGAGACTCTGTCTCAAAAATAATAGTAATAATAATAATAATAGAAATTATTTTCACAAACAAAAATAAACCAAGTTAGAAATAACATAATGAGGCCAGGCGTGGTGGTTCATGCTTATAATCTCAGTGCTCTGGGAGGTCAAGATCAGAGGATCACTTGAGGCCGGGAATTCAAGACCAGCCTGGGCAACATAACAAGACCCCTGTCTCTACAAAAATTTAAAAAAACTAGTTGGGCATGATGGCACATGCCTATAGTCTTAGCTACTCAGGAGGCAGAGGTGGGAGGATCATCTGAGCCCAAGAGTTCCAGTTTGTGGTGAGCTATGATCACACCACTGCACTGTAGCCTGTAGATCACTGTAACCTTGAATCCCTGGGCTCGAGTGACCCTCCAGCCTCAAGTAGCTACCCTCCCAAATAGCTAGGCCCCATTTTTAACTTTTTGTAGAAACAGGCTCTCACTATGCTGCCTGGGCTAGTCTCGAACTCCTGGCCTCAAGCAAATCTCCCACTGCAATACTCCCACCTTGGCCTCTTCAAGTTCTGGGATTTTAAGTGTGAGCCACTGCACTCAGCCTGTTTTTTTTTTTTTTTTTGCTTGTTTTTTTGTTTTTGTTTCTTTTGAGACAGGGTTTCACTCTTGTTGCCCAGGCTGCAGTGCAATGGTGCGATCTCACCTCACTGCAACCTCTGTCTCCCCCTAGGTTCAAGCGATTCTCCTGCCTCAGCCTCCCAAGTAGTTGGGATTACAGGTATGTGCCACCACATCGGGCAAATTTTGTATTTTTAGTAGAGATGGGGTTTCACCGTGTTGGTCAGGCTGGTCTCAAACTCCCGACCTCAGGTGATCTACCTACCTCAGCCTCCCGAAGTGTTGGGATTACAGGCATGAGCCACTGTGCCCAGCCTTGTTTGTTTCTTTTTGTTTTGTTTGTTTTTTGTTTTCTATCAGACAGAGTCTCTCTCTGTTGCGCAGGCTGGAGTGATGTGGTGTGATCTCGGCTCACTGCAACCTCTGCCTCCCAAGTTCAAGTAATTCTCCTGCCTCAGCCTCCCAAGTAGCTGGGATTACAGGTGCCCGCCACCATGCCCGGCTAATTTTTTGTATTTTTAGTAGAGACGGGGTTTCACCATCTTCGCCGGGCTGGTTTTGAACTCCTGACCTCGTGATCCACCCACCTCGGCCTCCCAAAGTGCTGGGATTAGAGGCATTAGCCACTGCGCCTGGCCACCTTGTTTGTTTTTAATGAAAGGTTTTAGTTGATTCTTGGTCAGTATTTTTTTTTTTTTTTTTTTTTTTGAGACAGGGTCTCGCTCTGTTGCCTAGGCTGAAGTGTAGTGGCATGATCTTGGCTCACTGCAACCTCGGCCTCCCAGGTTCAAGTGATTCTCTCACCTCAGCCTCCCTAGTAGCTGGGACTACATGTGTGAGCCACTATGCCTGGCTAATTTTTTTGTATTATATTATTAGTAGAGGTGGGGTTTTGCCATGTTGGCCAGGCTGGTCTTGAACTCCTGGCCTCAAGTAATCCACCCACCTCAGCCTCCCAAAATGCTAGGATTACAGGAGTAAGCCACTGTGCCTGGCCCAGACACTATGATTTATTGAACTCCTACTATAACCTTGCAAAAGCCTCTAGGAACATGGATATTTAGAAATCTGTAAGACCCAATTCCAGCCCCAGGAATTCACAGTGTAGTGGGCAGCCACGAGTTAAGGCTAAGAATTGCTGCCGGGCGCGGTGGCTCAAGCCTGTAATCCCAGCACTTTGGGAGGCCGAGACGGGCGGATCACGAGGTCAGGAGATCGAGACCATCCTGGCTAACACGGTGAAACCCCGTCTCTACTAAAAAATACAAAAAACCAGCCGGGCGAGGTGGCGGGCGCCTGTAGTCCCAGCTACTCGGGAGGCTGAGGCAGCAGAATGGCATAAACCGGGGAGGCGGAGCTTGCAGTGAGCTGAGATCCCGCCACTGCACTCCAGCCTGGGCCACAGAGCGAGACTCCGTCTCAAAAAAAAAAAAAAAATTGCTGAAGAGCCGTAAAAATAAAGCAAGTTTTCTTGTTTTGGAGAATCATCACAGAATTCAGTTTAAGGATTCTGTGTGCTGTTGCAACTCTAGAATTTTTTGTTGTTGCTGTTTGAGGCAGGGTTTCACTCTGGTGTCCAGGCTGGAATGCAGTGGTGTGATCTCGGCTCACTGCAACCTCTACTTCCTAATATCAAACAATCCTCCCACCTCAGCCTCCCAAGCAGCTGAGACTACAGGCGTGCACCACCATGCCTGCCTCAATTTTTTTTTTTTTTTTTTTTGTAGAGACAGAGTTTCACCATGTTACCCAGGCTAGTATTGAACTCTTGGGCTCAAGTGATCTGCCCACCTCAGCCTCCCAAAGTGCTGGGATTACAGGCTTGAGCCACTGTGCCCGGCTCAGCATTTTTATATGGTAGAGGTTTAAGTCAGGAATTTAGTTAGAAGGGATTAATCAGGAGCCTTCTTTCTGGGCTACCTTTACCTAGCAAATATCTTGTGTTTACTTAGACTAGGGTTCCTCAACCTCAGTAGTACAGACATTTTTTTTTTTTTTTTTTTTTTTTTTGAGACGGAGTCTCGCTCTATCGCCCAGGCTGGAGTGCAGTGGCCGGATCTCAGCTCACCGCAAGCTCCGCCTCCCGGGTTTACGCCATTCTCCTGCCTCAGCCTCCCGAGTAGCTGGGACTACAGGCGCCCGCCACCTCGCCCGGCTAGTTTTTTGTATTTTTTAGTAGAGACGGGGTTTCACCGTGTCAGCCAGGATGGTCTCGATCTCCTGACCTCGTGATCCGCCCGTCTCGGCCTCCCAAAGTGCTGGGATTACAGGCTTGAGCCACCGCGCCCGGCCAGTACAGACATTTTGAGCAAGATAATTCTTTGTTCTGGCGGTTGTCCCGTGCATTGTGGAATGTTTAGCAGCATCCCTAGCCTCTGCCTGCTAGATGCCAATAGCACCTCTCCCTTCAGGTATGACAACCACAAATGTCTCCAGATATTGCCAAATTTCCCCCCAAATCACTGCAGGTTGAGAACCAAGTACAGCATGTTTATGATAGAAGGGAGAGGACTGTCAGACAGTTTTGTGTGTGTTTTTAAACAATTAAAGGGTATTGCCACTATTGTGGATTTTAGCTTCTTTGGAAGTTTGATGTGAACTGAGGCAAAAATCACTCTTGCACATCAGCTTAAGGTTTTGCCCATATCGTATTCAAACAAAACCACATGGCTGGCACATAGTGGCTCTCAATAAATATATAATAAGTTGAATGCACTATTCAGCACAGAGCTAAAGTGGCAGTGCCTCCAGGGAGGGACGTGAAACTTAAAAAGGAAAGACTGGAGCAGCTACTCAGGAGGCTGAGGCGAGAAGATTTGAGCCCAGGAGTTCGAGGCTGCAGTGTCAACTATGATGCAGCCACGGCACTCCAACCTGGGCAACAGTGAGAGCCCAGAGACTCAGAATCCATGACAGACTCTGGAGCAAAGGAAAAAGTTCAGGGATGTTCCACAATCACGTGATTCCCAGGACTGGAAACGGGCAGGTGGGGGTCGCAGAGCTCGACCAAGTTTTGGGCAGACTACTCACCCGGCGGCAGGAAGAGTGCGGCGCGCACCCGGCCCGCGCGCACCGGCTCGCGCCGCATCCCGGGCTGGAGGAAGTCGCGCTGGTTCTCCGCCCGGCACAGCAGCCGACCGGGCTCAGGGTCGTGACCGTCCAGCACTTCCAGCTCCACGGCGAAGGGCGTCCGCACGTCGCGCTTCACCAGCCGCACCAAGGGTTTCTCGGGCTCCAACGCCCAGAGCAGCCCCATGGGCTCTAGCCCCGCGAAGCTGCCGCCCAGCGCGGGCGCGCGCTCCAGGTCCAGCTCGCCGCGGGCGTTGGCGCGGTAGCGCGCGTGGGCCCGGAAGAGCGCGCCCTTCTCGTCGTGCAGGGACGTGCGCAGCGTGACCCGCTGTTCCGGGGCCAGGCCGCGCACGGCGATGCGCACGGGCTCGTCCCAGCAGCAGGGGCCCGCGGGCTCCAGGATCAGTGTCGCTGCCATCCCGACCTGGGTAGAACGGGGACGACTCAGCTCCGCGGAGTCAGTGAGCGGGCCTGGCGGCTTTGCCCAGTGCTGGAAAGGAGTCGAGGGCGGAGCCCTTAACACTACTCCCATTGGTTGGACTTGGGGACAGGCTCCAGGCCGCTGCGTGGAGCGCCTAGAATTTGTGCAAATACACCAGTGTCCCAAATGAAGGAGTATCTGTTGAAATAAGAGTTAATGACCAATCCGGCCGGGCGCAGTGGCTCATGCCTGTAATCCTAGAATTTTGGGAGGCCCAGGTGGGTGGATCACACCTGAGGTTAGGAGTTCCAGACCAGCCTGACCAAAACAATGAAACCCCATCTCTACCAAAAATACAGAATAGCCAGATGTGGTGGCGCATGCCTGTAATCCCGGTTACTTGGGAGGCTGAGGCAGGATAATTGCTTGAACCCAGGAGGCAGAGGTTGCATTGAGCCAAGATCGCACCATTGTACTCCAGCCTGGGCAACAAGGGCAAAACTCCGTCTGGCGGGGGGGGGGGGGGGGGGGGGGAAGAGAGAGAGTTAATGGCTATTCCTGCAATCCAATGTGGTGAGTGTTGAAATAGAGGCACAAAAACCACTGAGAACTAAAGGACTGAGAGAGATGGTTAAAAAATCTAGATGTTGAAAAAGCATCCCAGGTGATTATTCTCAGGTGATCCCTTGGAGAAACATGGTCGTAATCCATCCTTTACCCCTCAGTCCCTTACCAAGCCTTTTTTCCAGAGCTAATGGTACCTGGAGCAAAGCTGATGTTTAGGGAGGCAGACCTAGCCGAGTTCCGGTCTGACCCTGATCCTTAATATTAATACCTGGTGATCTTTAGCAAGAAACATAACCCTCTAAATATCAGTTTTCTTATCTGAAAAGGCTTATTGTGACCATTAAATGGGCTAACGTGTAAAAACACTACACTGACACACCTGTAGGGTTAGTACCCAGTGAAAGTTTTGTTTCTTATCTCATAAATCTAATCACTGGCAGAGTTCCTTTTGGGTTGTGTGCATACAGAGTTCTGGCAATAAGCAAGTGGCACTCTCAGCCTGTGTAATTGAGGAGAGTTTTATAAAGGTACTATCTACAAAGGCATGGGCAAGATTCAGAAACAAAAACAATGAAACAAGTTTCAGTGTAGAACCCTGAATCTGAAGGTTCAAGGGAAGGGGGCAGTCTGATAGGAGATGTAGCTTTTCTAGAAGGAACCTATGGTTTGTGGCAGGAAGGAGGAGACTTGACTCCTCCTATCCTTGGAGGCAGAGGTTGTAGTCCTCCTCCTATCCTCCTAACCTATATCCCTTGACTCTCCTCTTGTTTTTCATTATCTTGCTAATGCCTCTCTTTGGCCAAACCCAACCACATAGCTCAGCCTAGCTGGGAACATAGCAGGATGGAGAAGGAAGAAGAGCATATAGTGATGGCCAGCTCAGTAAACATGTATAAACTGAGCAAAAAGGTATTAGACTATGAAGCAAGTTCACTGTATGCTGGTTACCAACTTGTCTGAGTCCAGTGAGAAAACACATTCATATATTTAATACAACAATTTACATGAACCGGATTTATTACTTACAGATAGGCAGCAAAGAATGACAGAAGCCTAAGAATCATTGGAAACCAGTCCCCCAAGACTCAAGAATGCTGCCTGGGTGACGGAGTCTCATGTGCGTGTGCCCCACTTGCACTGCAGCTGCCCTGAGTTTTGTACTCTGGGGTCATGTGACTGCTGGGCTAAAGCATTGAAAGACATCCTGTTTGTAGGGAGGGGCTGAAATAGAGCCAGGGCTATTCTAGTCAGTCCGTCGGTATCTCAGGATGTTACGGTCCCAGCACATTCTATGCTTAGGAACTACTAGTGAGAAAGGGGAGAACTGAGTCAGTCCAAGGCCAACCAGAGAACTGCCCTGCAGTCCATCCCCAACCCAGATATCTGCTTTAGCAAACCTAGTACATTTCATATGCCCTCCAGACCCCCAGGATCTGGAGGCAGAGGTTTGATCATATTAATATGGCACCTTGATCGGGCACGGTGGCTCATGCCTGTAATACCAGCACTTTGGGAGGCCGTGGGGGGGCGGATAGCTGGGGGTCAGGAGTTTGAGACCAGCCTGGCCAACATGGTGAAACCCTGTCTCTACTAAAAATACAAACATTAGCTGAATGTGGCAGCATGCACCTGTAATCCCAGCTATTCAGGAGGCCGAGGCAGGAGAATTGCTTGAACCCGGGAGGTGGTGATTACAGTGAGCTGAGATCTCGCCACTGCTCTCCAGCCTGAGCAATAGAGCAAGACTCTAAAAAAAAAAAAAAAAAAAAAGCGACACCTTGACTGACACAATCTCAGTGCAACATTATTAAGCCATGGCCAGAATACATTGCACTAGGCCCAGGAGACTACTATCATAAGCGGGATGATCAGGCTTGTTTGGAGCTGTGGCCTACCCCCAGGTCCTATTGATCCAGGTAAGAGGTTGTTGAGAGGTCCAAGAAAGATTCTTTAGGTAGCCACTCTGACTGCAGCCAGTAGGCCTGCTTCCAGATCTCCTCTACCTATGTCTCCACCATGCCTGAGGTGTTTATCCAGGTACGCCAGGAGGTGTTGGCAGTGGCACACTGTGTATGGTACTCCTGTGTATGGTACCAAAAATGTCATAGAGGACCTAAACCTAGAATCAGCCATGACCTGACAGGTTCCTAATAAGCATGGTACAAACTTTTAGGCTACTGGCCCAAAAATGTGTCTTGTACACAGGGGTAATATGCAGAAGCACCCCCGGCATGCCCCATGTCCAGGATCCCATCATCTGCCAACTTTCCAGGTATGACATTGTCCATCCCATGTTTGGCTCACTCCCAGATCACCCACAGAGAAAGAGGCAGCTTTCAGATGCACACTGCCTCATTTTATTCAGCAACCCAGTCATGGCTATGGAGGACTGGTATTCACCAGCCAGTTCTCATTGATGGCATGGTGACATGAGCTCAGTCTCCCCCATACAATCAATATCGTTCACGAAACCTGTACACAGAGGGCTAGCATTACACGTGATATGACTTGGTTGTGTCCCCACCCAAATCTCATCCTGAATTATAGTTCCCATAATCCCCACATGTCCTGGGAGGGACCTGGTGGGAGGAAATTGAATCATGGGGGTGGTTAGTCTCACGTTGTTCTGGTGATAGTGAGTGAGTTCTCATGCGATCTGATGGTTTTATAAAGGCTTTCCCCCTTTTGCTCAGCACTTTTTGTTGCCACCATGTGAAGAAGGACATGTTTGCTTCCCCTTCTGCCATGATTGTAAGTTTCCTGAGGCCTTCTCAACCATGCTGAACTGTGAGTCAATTAAATCTCTTTCCTTTGTAAATTACCCCATCTCGGGTATGTCTTTATTCAGACTAATACAGTAAGTTGGTACCACAGAGAGTGGGGCATCGCTGTAAAGATACCCAAAAATGTGGAAACGACTTTGGAACTGGGTAACAGGCAGAGGTTGGCACCGTTTGCAGGGCTCAGAAGAAGACAAGAAAACTTGGGGAAGTTTGGAACTGCCTAGAGACTTGGAGGGCTCAGAAGTCAGAAAGACGTGAGAAAGTCTGGAAGTCTAGGAAGATAGAGACTCATTAAATGGCTTTCACCAAAATGCTGATGGTGATATGAATAATGAAGTCCAGGCTGAGGTGGTCTCAGATGGAGATGGGGAACTTGCTGGAAACTGAAGTAAAGGTCACTGTTGCTATGCAAAGAGATTGGTGGCATTTTGCCCCTGCCCCAGAGATCTGTGGAACTTTGAACTTGAGAGAGATGACTTAGGGTAACTGGCAGAAGAAATATGTAAGCAGCAAAGCGTTCAAGAGGAAGAAGAGCATAAAAGTTTGGAAAATTTGCAGACTGACTATGCTATGGAAAAGAAAAACCCTGACTGGGCACAGTGGCTTATGCCTGTAATCCCAGCACTTTGGGAGGCCAAGGCAGGTGGATCATGAGGTCAGGAGTTCAAGATCAGCCTGGCCAAGATGGTGAAACCCCGTCTCTACTAAAAATACAAAAATTAGCCAGGTGCGGTGGCAGGTGCCTGTAATCCCAGCTACTCGGGAGGCTGAGACAGGCGAATCGCTTGAACCTGGGAGGCGGAAGTTGCAGTGAGCCCAGATCGCACCACTGTACTCCAGCCTGGACAACAGAGTGAGACTCTGTCTCAAAAGAAAGAAAAAAAAGAAAAAAGAAAACCCTGCCGGGCATGGTGGCTCACGCCTATAATCCGAGTACTTTGGGAGGCTGAGGCGGGTGGGTCACCTGAGTTCAGGAGTTCGAGACCAGCCTGGCGAACGTGGTGAAATCCCGTCTCTACTAGTAATACAAAAATTAACCAGGCATGGTGGTGCATGCCTGTAATCTTAGCTATTGGGAGGCTGAGGCAGGAGAACTGCTTGAACCCTGGAGGCAGAGGTTGCAGCGAGCCCAGATTGCAACATTGCACTCCAGCCTGGGTGACAAGAGTGAAACTCTGTCTCCAAAAAAAAAAAAAAGAAAGAAAGAAAAGAAAAGAAAACCCTATTTTCTGGGGAGAAAATCATGCCGGCTGCAGAAACTTGCATAAGTAATGAGGAACTTAATGATAATCACCAAGACAATGGGGAAAATGTCTCCAGGGCATGTAACAGAACTTCATGGCAGCCCCTCCCATCACAGGCCTGGAGGCCTAGAAGTGAAAAATGATTTATTGGTCTGGGTCTAGAGTTCCCCTGCTGTGCACAGCCTTGTGACTTGGTGCCCTGTGTCCCAGTCACTCCACCTCTGGTTAAAAGGGGCCAAGGTACAGAGATTGGGCCACTGCAGTCCAGCCTGGGTTATAGAGCGAGACTCCATCTCAAAAAAAAAAAAAAAAAGAAACTGGCAAATGAAAAATCTTACAACTACTGGATTTTCTTCTGTCTGTATAGTTGTATATATGTGTTATGTGTGTGATGTTTTCATAAAAGGACTCTAATTAATTGGCTTAAAGAAAAATAAGCACCTGCTGGGCACAGATTACGGCTCCTGCCTGTGATTCCAGCACTTTGGGAGGCCAAGGCAGGCACATCACGAGGTCAAGAGATCCAGACCATCCCGGCCAAAATGGTGAAACCCCGGTCTCTACTAAAAATACAAAAATTAGCTGGGTGTGGTGCCGTGCACCTGTAGTCTCAGCTACTCAGGAAACTGAGGCAGGAGAATCGCTTGAACCTGGGAGGTGGAGGTTGCTGTGAGCCCAGATCGCGCCACTGCACTCCAACCCGGCAACAGAGCAAGACTCTGTCTAAAAAAAAAGAAAAGAAAAATAAGCACTTAGATCAAACGTTTTGAAAGAAAAATAAAAACCATAATGCCTTTTAGTTCACGTGACTTTAGTAGTCTTTGGGAAATAAAAACAGTTTTAAAGATTATTAGTAAAATATGGGAGGCCGAGGCGGGTGGATCACGAGGTCAGGAGATCGAGACCATGCTGGCTAACGTGGTGAAACCCTGTCTATACTAAAAATACAAAAATTAGCAGGGCATGGTGGCGGGCGCCTGTGGTCCCAGCTACTCAGGAGGCTGAGGCTGGAGAATTGCTTGAACCCAGAAGGCAGAGGTTACAGTGAGTCGAGATCGCGCCACTGCACTCCAGCCTGAGTGACAGAGAGAGACTCCATCTCAAAAAAAAAAAAAAAACAAAAAACAAAAAACAAAAAACAGATTATTGGCAAAATACAAATGTCTTCAAAATGTAAACATGTGTTCTAAATTATGTTCAAATATTAAGTTTGCTAAATTATTTAAGGTCATAAACTGCTTCTTTGGCTTTTGAAAATTGTTCAACTTGCCTGCTTTACAGCTTGGTAAGGCCTGGGGCCATATGGAATTAACCATGTCCCTAGCTGTGCTGGAAAGAGTCAGACCTTAATTGCACCTAGTACATAATTAACGTAACTTACCAGGTTTTACATTAAAATTAAAAATTGCTAAGAGTCATCACTGTAACATATAATTAAGGCTACTAAAAATAGTTTTACATGGAAGGTATGTGAGGAGAGTGAAATGTGTTTTTAGTAAAAGATTATAAGAAGGCATGGGAATGTAAATTTTTGTAAAGCTTTAACATATTTAACAGTCTTCCCAAAATCAAATTTCAGCCTCAGAATTGTCTTTTCACATCTCTAAATTTGAGATGCTGCAGAGGGCCCCCGAAGCATTTAAAAGAGAGGTAAACAGGATTATTTGACATGAAGCATTGTCAAAATTTAAAAAAAAAAAAATTACTCTTCTTCAAGTTATATTTTAGTGAATGATATTAATATATGTTCCAAAATTGTATGGAATTTCTAAAGTTCTAATACATCTGAGTATATGCTATCAATCATAATTGTAGCCTGCCAGGATCCCTGGCGGACTGAATAAATGGGGGCAAACGCAGGAATAAAGAAAAGAAACAAAAGAATAGGTTTGGAAGAAGGCGTCAGGAGGCACCCTGCCTCTAGTGGACAAGGGCCCTGAGCTTCACACAGCCCTCTGTGTTTATTAGGCAAAAGACATAGTGAGAAGGCGGGTGGAAGAAGGGGCCAGCTGCTCCGTCTAGAGTAGGCTTGCAAGACTGCATTCTCTAGATGTCCCAGTAAATAACCTCAAGGAGCTCGGCACCAGGAAGCAATTGCCCTCAGCAAACCTTATGGGGCAGGCAACTAAGCGAGTTTGCCCACATTCTGTATTCATGATAAACAGTTTGCTGTTTGATCATATAGCCTCCAGTGGAATGCTAGGTTGGTCATGATCCCTTTGACCTTTTCGGCTCCCAACACATAGTTATGTTGTTAGGCCAGGTGCAGTGGCTCACGCCTGTAATCCCAGCACTTTGGGAGGCCAAGGCGGGCGGATCACAAGGTCAGGAGTTCGAGACCAACATGGCCAACACAGTGAAACCCCATCTCTACTGAAAATACAAAAATTAGCCAGGCATGGTGGCAAGCGCCTGTAGTCCCAGCTACTTAGGAGGCTGAGGCAGGAGAATCGCTTGAACCCAGGAGGCAGAGGTTGCAGTGAGCTGAGATCAGGCCATTACACTCCAGTCTGGGTGACACAGCAAGACTCCGTCTCAAAAAAAACAAAAACAAAAACAAACAAAAAACACGGATCGAGACTGTCTCAAAAAAATGAAATAAGATTTTAAAAAAAGCATAATTGGCCGGGCGCGGTGGCTCACGCCTGTAATCCCAGCACTTTGGGAGGCCGAGGTGGGTGGATCACGAGGTCAGGAGATCGAGACCATCCTGGCTAACATGGTGAAACCCCATCTCTACTAAAAATGCAAAAAATTAGCCGGGCGTGGCGGCGGGCGCCTGTAGTCCCAGCTACTTGGGAGGCTGAGGCAGGAGAATGGCGGGAACCCGGGAGGCGGAGCTTGCAGTGAGCCGAGATTGCACCACTGCACTCCAGACTGGGCGGCTGAGCAAGACTCTGTCTCAAAAAATAAATAAATAAATAAATAAAGCATAATTATATTGTTATCGTAAACCACAGAAATAACCAGATCTCCTTGTCAAAAGTGTTTTAACTATTACTATTTAAAGTCATTTGGATTCCATGGTCTAAGACAAATTACCTGTAAAAACCCGTTGGTTATCAGTGCTATGCACCTAAATTAGAGAAATAGCTGGTATTCAAGAGGACATAAGTCCAGTGTTAAGCATGGACTCATGGAGAACCAGGACGGCTGCCTTGTCCTTCCTGAGTCCCTAAAGATTTTGTTATTAAAAGTTATGCTTTCTATGATTCATCATGGAAAAGACAAAATGATCAAATTTAAATATATATTGGTGTGCTGACTTATAAATTGCTAAAGTAGTTCTTTTTTGAGACAGAGTCTCACTCTGTTGCCCAGGTTGGAGTGCAGTGGCACAATCTCAGTTCATGCAACCTCCGCCTCCCAGGTTCCAGCAATTCTCCTGCTTTAGCCTCCCAAGTAGCGGGGATTACAGGCATGCGCCACCATGCCCAGCTAATGTGTATTTTTAGTAGAGATGGTGATTCACCATGTTGGCCAGGCTGGTCTCGAACTCCTGATCTCAACTGATCTGTCCGCCTCGGCCTCCCAAAGTGCTGGGATCACAGGCATGAGCCACTACACCTGACCTGCTAAAGTAGTTTACAACCAATGTTTGGTTTGTCAAATCCATATTTTTGGGAAGATAGTCAAAGCTTCAGGTACATTTACCTGATAGGTCATTTAAACATTTACAAAAAGATTGCATTTAATTGTCATTTTCTTGTTTTTGGAGAAGAGTCTCGCTCTGTCATCCAGGCTGGAGTGCAGTGGTGCAATCTCGGCTCACTGTAATTTCCACCTCCTGGGTTCAAGCAATTCTTCTGCCTCAGCCTCCTAAGTAGTTGGGATTATAGGCACGCACCAGCACACCTGGCTAATTTTTGTATTTTTAGTAGAGACGGGGTTTCGCCATGTTGGCCAGGCTGGTCTTGAACTCCTGACCTCAGGTGATCCGCCACCTTGACCTCTCAAAGTGCTGGGACTACAGGCGTGAGCCAGCACGCCTGGCTGAGAAGTTCTTAAACAGATTTCTAGAGGTGTATTTTGTCTAGTGGAGTGAAACCCACTGAGATTTTTAGAAAACCCCACAAAGTTTTTAAGAAAATTGTTCTGGCTGGCTGGGCGCAGTAGCTCATGCGGGTAATCCCGGCATTTTAGGAGGCCTAGGCAGGTGGATCACCTGAGGTCAGGAGTTCGACACCAGACTGGCCAACATGGTGAAACCCTGTCTCTACTAAAAATACAAAAATTAGCCAGGCGTGGTGGTGGGCGCCTGTAATCCCAGCTACTTGGGAGGCTGAGGCAGGAGAATCGCTTGAACTCGGAAGGCAGAGGTTGTAGTGAGCTGAGATTACATCATTGCACTCCAGCCTGGGAAACGACAGCAAAACTCAGTCTCAGAAAAAAAAAAAAAAAGAAAATTGTTCTGGCTGAAGAATAACTCCAGTTCCACTGTGAGCTGGAACTTAAAAAGTAGAGAATACAAAATTAAAAGAGAACTTTGAACTCCCCTTTTCCATGTAGGAGGCAGGTTAATTTAATTGCTAATTTATTTTCTTATGGAAAATAAAGGTTTCGACTCAGGAGGCAGAACCAATAACTACAGAGAGCAACTCACAGAGAGTAAATTGAACAATAATGAAGGAATTGGCAGCATGTTCTCAGGTGTGTTTCAGAGTCGCTACAGGCTAGTGACAGCTGTGTGCCACATTTTCCCCATTTTTGAACAGGAGTGTCTATAGGAATTATCTTACACTTCTCCCACCGTTGTATTATGAACATGCTTCTGCGAGGATAGCTAACTTGTTTGTTTCAAAGCTGTTCAGACTGAGAAGAATGATATTCAAGGAGCTATACCCAAGGGACTGTTCTGAGCCTAATCTATACCTGGATCTGATATAAATGATGAAATCTTGGACCTTCAGCCTGAGTGTGATGCTATAATGAAATGAGGGATTTTGCAGGAAGAGGGTTTAGAAGAGAGATGGGTGTATTTTACACGTGGAGGAATGTATGGCCAGAAGGCAGACTTATTTTTCAAAGATGGTTACAATTATTTCCCATTCCACATGCTCTTCTCCAGAACCTTTCCACTCTTCTTTCAAGAGGCAGACTATGCTCTCCTTAAACTTTGGTTAGCCTTTGACTGCCTTGTTCAATAGAGCATGGCAGACTGATAGTATGTATAACAGCTTCCAAGACAGAGCTGAACAAAGGTCAATGCAAGTCTGCCTTACTTGGTGTGCTCACGCTTGGAGACTCTACTTTTATGGCAGGGAGGTTGGTGCTGGCTGTCAACTGGGAACTCAGGAAGGGATATGATTTAGGGGGTTCTCAATTTCTCTCCATCTGGGCCTTCTTGCTAATTACTTGGGCTGAGTTTCAACTCTTCAGTCAAATTGCCCCAGCCCGTGCCACTTGGAACAGTGGTGATCCATTCCTACCAAGTCCTGTCTCATTTGCAGACTCCTGAGAAAAATACATGGTTAGTGTTTTAAGCTGCTGTTTTAGGGTGGTTTGCTACACAACAATAGATAACTGAAACACACTTGAAAACAGTCAGATAAAACAAAAACAATCCATTTTGCTCACAAACCTGCAGTTTGAACAGGGCTTGAGAGGGACATCACTGCTCAGTGGAGGTTATGTGAAGTCTCCACTGAGATTTAAATGGCTGGGGGCTGGAATGATCTGGAGGTGTTTTTCACTTATATGTCTGGCACTTGGGCTGAGATAACTGAGATGCTGACCACAACTGGGACTGTCACAGGAGTGCCTGTGGTTGGCTTATACATGTATTTTAAGCTTCCTCACAGCATCACAGCATCACATCCTCAAGGTTGTCAAACTTCTTTTAGTTTTTTTTTTTTTTGAGACAGAGTTTCGCTGTGTTGCCCATGCTGGAGTGCAGTGGTGTGATCTTGACTCATTGCAACCTCTGCCTCTCAGGTTCAAGAGATTCTCCTGCCTCAGCCTCCTGAGTAGCTGAGATTACAGGTACCCGACATCACACCTGGTTAATTTTTTGTATTTTTAGTAGGAATGGGGTTTCACCATGTTGGTCAGGCTGGTGTCGAACTCTAGACCTCAGGTGATCTGCCCGCCTCGGCCTCTCAAAGTGCTGGGATTATAGGCATGAGCCACGGCACCTGGCCCAAACTTCTTACATAGTGGCTCAAGCTCCAGAGGCAAGTGTTCCTGGCAAACAAAGTGGAATCCTCATGGCCTTATATGCAAAGTCAGGTAGTAGCATCACTGCCGCTCTGCTCTACTGACTGAAACAGTCACAAGTTCATCCAGATTTGAAGGGAGGGGACATAGGTCTCCCATCTCTTGATGAGGGAAATGCCAATGAATTTACAGCTATGTTTTAAAATTACCACAAACAAGCCTGGTGCAGTGGCTAACACCTGTAATCCCAGCACTTTGGGAGGCTGAGGCAGGTGGATCACTTGAGGTCAGGAGTTCAAGACCAGCCTGGCCAATATGGCAAAACCCCATCTCTACTAAAGAAATACAAGGCCAGGTGTGGTGGCTCATGCCTGTAATCCCAGCACTTTGGGAAGCTGAGGTGGATGGATCACGAGGTCAGGAATTTGAGACCAGCCTGGCCAATATGGTAAAACTCTGTCTCTACTAAAAATAGAAAAATTAGCCCAGCATGGTGGCAGGCACCTGTGGTTCCAGCTACTCAAGAGGCTAAGGCAGGAGAATTGCTTGAATCCAGGAGGCAGAGGTTGTGGTGAGCTGAGGTCGCACCATTGCACTCCAGCCTGGGCTACAGAGTGAGACTCCGTCTCAAAAAAAAAAAAAAAAAAAGAAAAGAAAGAAAGAAAAAGAAATACAAAAATTAGCTGGGCGTGCTGGCACATGCCTATAGTCTGAGCTACTTGGGAGGCTGAGGCAGGAGGATCACTTGAACCCGGGAGACAGAGGTTGCAGTGAGCTGAGATTGTGCCACTGCACTCCAGCCTGGCCAACACAGCAGGACTCTGTCTCAAATAAATAAATAAATAATGGCCGGTCGTGGTGGCTCACACCTGTAATCCCAGCACTTTGGGATGCCCAGGCAGGCAGATCACGAGGTCAGGAGATCGAGACCATCCTGGCTAACATGGCAAAACCCTGTCTCTACTAAAAATACAAAAAATTAGCCAGGCGTGGTGGCAGGTGCCACCAGCTACTCAGGAGGCAGAGGCAGGAGAATGGCATGAACCCGGGAGGCGGAGCTTGCAGTGAGCTGAGATTGTGCCACTGCACTCCAGCCTAGGCAACAGAGCGAGACTCCATCTCAAATAAATAAATAAGTAAATAAATAAATAAATAAATAAATAATAAAATTACCATAAACAGTTTTACTGTGATAAGCATGGTTTTTCTTTGTATTTATTCTGCCTGGCATTTACAGTTCTTCTTGAATATGTGGCTTGATGTCTTTTACATCAGTTTTGGAAATTTCTCAGTCATTATCTTTTCAAATACACTTATATTAATAAATGCTAGGTAAGCCGGGCGAGTGGCTCACGCCTGTAATCCCAGTAATTTGGGAGACTGAGGCAGGTGGATCACTTGAGGTCAGGAGTTAGAGACCAGCCCGGCCAGCATAGTGAAACCCCGTCTCTACTAAAAATACAAAAATTAGCCAGGCATGGTGGCGCATGCCTGTAGTCTCAGCTACTGAGGAGGATGAGGCAGGAGAATTGCTTGAACCCAGGAGGCAGAGGTTGCAGTGAGCTGAGATCGTGTCACTGCACTCCAGCCTGGGCAACAGTGATTCTGTCTCAAAAAATAATAATAATAATAATAAATGCTACGTAGTATTGATGTCAAGGAGAGAAAGGAATGATTCCTCCAGGATTACTGCAGTATAATTTTCCAAGGTCTATTTTTTTGAAACAAGGTCTCACTCTGTTGCCCAGGCTAGAGTACAGAGATGCAATCACGGCTCACTGCACCAACCTTGACCTCCTGGGCTCAAGCAATCCTCCCACCTCAGTCTCTCGAGTAGCTGGGACTACAGGTGTGCACCATGTTTGGCTAACTTTTGTAGGGATTGGGTTTTGCCATGTTGCCTAGGCTGGTCATGAAATCCTGCCCCTTTGACTTCCCAAAGTACTGGGATTATAGGTGTGAGCCACTGTACTCGGCCCCAAGGTCTGCTCTTAGAGACAGGAAGTGAGAAGGAAAATAGATCATAGTCATTCACCCTTGGAAGAGAGTATAGACTTAACTATTCTAGAGACAGGTCTCATCTCCTGTCAAAGGATTCTTCTCTGACCTTTATAATGAAAAGGTCAGCTGCCTCTCCTCATATTAACATCCCTCTGCGTGTTTCTGGTCAAAGAAAATTCTACCCTGCTACTGATGGTTGAACAGCAAACATTAGGTGACCATTCTTTCACAGTGATGGAAAAAGTCACCAGCTTTAAAGCTCACCTATGACTCAAAGCATTAACTAAAAAAATCTAGAAGGAAACACAAATGTTAACTGGTGGGAATGCTTTTCACTTATATGTGTCATATGCCTCTTGATCTTCTACAACAAGCAAGTTACATTAGTAAAACTAATGACAAAGCTTATTCAACAAAGTTACGTAAAATACACCATTAATGACAAGGACATGGCTTTAATGTTATCCAGGAGACAGCTGATTCACATAGGGTTACTGAACACTAGAATCTGATCTTGAATCTCTCATATCAACAATAGACAAATGCATTACAATTTGGGGAAAGCTGTTTTCTGGGTACCTCCCAGGTGTTTGCAGAAGAAGGCTAGAATCTGCTTCCAGGCATCTACCTGGGCCTTAGAATGAGCCCTGGGCTCCCCACCCCACATCACATGTTTGTTCACTAATTCGTGAAAGGAAGCTGGGCACAGGGGGAAGTAAGGAGGCTCGATGTAATGCCCAGTCCCAGGGTAACAGATGATCTGGGGTTTTTCCTTTCCATGGGCCTGTAACCGTTCAGAGACTTTTTGGGCATACAACTCACTCCTCCAGTTATGGTCATCCTGACCGACGATGAGCAGGATGGGCCCCTGGGCCTTCTCTACTGGAATCATGCTGGAGTTCTCATACCCTCCTATGAGATCATTCCTTATATCCACGATGTCCATGAGGCCCGAGAAAGCTACCTTGATTCTCCTCAGGTCATAGCCCAATGGTGGAATGCTACTGTGCTTATAGTTGATGCCTTTGTTCCCACTGATCCCAGATCCATTGATGGAAACTGTGGCTGAGACATTCTTCAAGAATGAGGCCATTGAGAGACAAATATCAGCTCCTAAAGAAATGCCCAAAAGCCCAATGCCTGGGCCTTTTACCTGGAAGAAAACAAGAGAGAAGAGTCGAGTAAATAACTTACCAAGACTGGGCGTGGGGGCTCACGCCTGTAATCCCAACACTTTGGGAAGCGGAGGCGGGCGGATCACTTGAGGTCAGGAGTTTGAGACCAGCCTGGCCAACATGGTGGAACCCTGTCTCTATTAAAAGTACAAAAAAAAAAAAATTAGCAGAGTGTGGTGGCATGCACCTCTAATCCCAGTTACCCGGGAGGCTGAGGCAGGAGAATTGCTTGAGCCTGGGAGGCGGAGGTTGCAGTGAGCTGAGATCGTGCCAGTGCGCTCCAGCTCGGGTGACAAAGCGAGACTCTGTCTTTAAAAAAAAAAAAAAAAACTTACCCAATTCAAAAACATTTTTCTAAAATGCAAACAGTGATGCTGCTAGCTTTAATCTGGGAATCATCCACAAGAAAATCAACCTCGGCTGACAGGGGAGTTTCTTCCCATGTGCAGAGTATCTGGCTAACACATGGTAAACAAATCTTAAAATCACTGAAAACCTTGGAAATTGATTTATAAACATTTCAGAGAATTATCCACTAGAGAATGCTGAGCCACGGAGCCCATCAAGTTCAGGACCACATTCAGGTAGGTCTGACTGAAGTCTTCATGTGGCAATGCATCCAATAGTGTGGAACCAATTTCTGTTCCAAGATGTGAATCATTTATCAGATCATTTGCCAATACATATGGCAAATACATATGTATTGGCAAATGATTACAAAGCCAGACTTCAGAGTAAGTAAGTAAGTTCGTTCTTGGCTTCTGAAAGGGGTGGACAAGTTCTGACCAAAATCTTAGAACATACTCTGACATCAGGAAATTAAAATTAAAAAACAAGCATGCAGCCGGGCGCGGTGGCTCAAGCCTATAATCCCAGCACTTTGGGAGGCCAAGATGGGTGGATCACGAGGTCAGCAGATCGAGACCATCCTGGCTAATGCGGTGAAACCCCGTCTCTACTAAAAAATACAAAAAACTAGCCAGGTGAGGTGGCGGGCACCTGTAGTCCCAGCTACTCGGGAGGCTGAGGCAGGAGAATGGCGTAAACCCGGGAGGCGGAGCTTGCAGTGAGCTGAGATCCGGCCACTGCACTCCAGCCTGGGTGACAGAGCGAGACTCCGTCTCAAAAAAAAAAATCATGCAAAGACAATAGATTAGAAATTCAATTTGCAATATACAGATAATATTTAATATTACTAAATAAAATCTCACGTGGATTTTCCAATTAATTCTACACCACAAATTCATCTGACAGAAAAAGTGGAAATAGGCACCTTAAGCCAAGGAAGTCTCCAGAAGAAATCTTTGTGAAAGAGGAACAGAGCAGCATTTCTGCACGTGGTACAGGTTACACTCTCTATGGAGATATTTCTAGGGAGACTGATTAAATAAAGGACATGAAGAGAACCTGGGGATGTTGAAGCATGTAGCATAGGGCTTCTTCGAAGTACTCCACGGATATGTTGTCCATGTTCTTGGGGAGATCTTCAAAGTTATAATAAGCTAGAGCCAACGTAGCAAAGCCATGGCCAGCAAGGAGGCTGGCTCGATATTCCAACAGGCCCCCTCCAATACCAAAGATGTCAATGATCCCTGGGAAGGGTCCAGGTCCTAGAGAACAAAATATTATAAATGTAAGACATTATACAATTTTAAAAATGTGCTTTCCTGGCTGGACACAGTGGTTCATGCTTGTAATCTCAGCACTTTAGGAGGCCAAGGCAGGAGGATCGCTTGAGGCCAGGATTTCAAGACCAGCCTGGACAATGTTGTGAGACCCTTTAAAAAAAAAAAATTAGTTGAGTGTGGTGGTGCATGCCTGTAGTCCTGCCTACTTGGGAGACAATGAAGGGAGGATCACTTGAGCCCTGGAGGTCGAGGCTGCAGTGAGCTGTGACCACACCACTGCACTCCAGCCTGGGCAACAGAGACAGACACTGTCTCAAAAAAAAAAAAAAAAAAAGAAAGAAAAGAAAACAATTGGAATGAAATTTTATGTTCTGTTGCATCAGCCCTCTGGTTTTTAGTGTACTGATATTTCAGATGTCTATGTAGAAAGGGAGGAAAGAAAAATAAATAGCCAGAGATGGTTTTAGGTGAGAAAGGCAGTGGAGTCTGAGGTATGACCTGTGATTAAGCAGGACATGAAGAAGTGGAGAAGAGACTCAGTGTGCCTAGAACACTAAAGAAGGCGACACTGGTAATAGCCTCATTCACTGTCATCATTCTGCCTTAGACAAGTCGGGCTGATGCCTGTAGAGATCTGTAGGGTAGTGATTAATAGCAAAGTGGATAATGTACCTGACGACCTGAACTTGCTTTTTCATCTGCAGAATAACAATACCAACTTCATTGGAATATTATAGAGACTAATAAAATGCAAGTAAAAACCGTAGTACACAGCCTAACAAAAAATTCTTTTTTTCTTTTCATTTTTTTTTGTGACAGAGTCTGGCTCTGTCGCCCAGGCTGGAGTGTAGTGGTGCGATCTCGGCTCACTGCAACCTCTGTCTCTCGGGTTCAAGTGATTCTCGTGCCTCAGCCTCCCGAGTGGCTGGGACTACAGGCGTGTGCCACCATGCTGGACTAATTTTTGTATTTTCAGTAGAGTCGGGGTTTCACCATGTTGGCCAGGCTGGTCTCGAACTACTGATCTCAAGTGATCCGCCCATCTCGGCCTCCAAAGTGCTGGGACTACAGGCGTGAGACACCTCGCCCAGTACCAAATCCTCTATTTTGGTAGAGTGGCCACTGACATAGTCACTGCTAGCTTCTCTGACCTTGCTCCGGAACCAAATCAGTGCTAAATCAGCCCTGGAAAGAAAGCAATGGAGACTCAGGCCACTGACGCTCACACCTCCCGCCAGGATCCCAGCTCACCTGGCGGCAGGAAGAGCGTGGCGCGCACCCGGCCCGCGCGCACCGACTCGCGCCGCACCCCCGGCGGGAGGAAAAGGCGCTCGTGCCACGCCTGGCACAGCAGCCGTCCAGGCTCGGGGTCGTGGCCGTCCAGCACCTCCAACTCCACGACAAAGGGAATTTCTACGTTCCGCTTTAGGAAGCGCCAAAAAGGCTTCTCGGGTTCCAGGGCCCAGAGCAGCCCCATGGGCTCGAGTCCCGCGAAGCTGCCGCCCAGCGCGGGCGCGCGCTCCAGGTCCAGTTCGCCGCGGGCGTCGGCGCAGTAGCGCGCGTGGGCCCAGAAGAGCGCGCCCTTCTCGTCGCGCAGGGACGCGCGGAGCGTGACCCGCTGCTCCGGGGCCAGGCCGCGCACTGCAATGCGCACCGGCTCGTTCCAGCAGCAGCGGCCCGGGGGCTCCAGGATCAGCGTTGCTGACATCTTGGAGCCGGAGCGGGGAATCCAAAGGTCGAGGCACGAGGCCTGTCCAAGATCGTGGCAAGCGCGCCGAATGTCCAGAGGGCGTCCGGCGTCCCCTGGTGCCGGGAGCTGCCGGTGGCTGAGCAGTCCCAGAAAGCGCTTGGGACTTCAGACCGGTTAACGCAGCGCTCCGGACTCGTCTGAGGCAAAAGTAGCCAGGCTCCTCTCCAGGATCGTCTCCTCCGGCCCGGGGGCGCGCAAGGTGTGGCGCCCAACCCACCCCTTAGAAAGTCTCTCTGCCTCACAGCACCCTCGGTTGTTGGAATGAAAGTTGTTGGATGATCGATTTGTGGTGAAACCAGAGGCAAATGAGATCAAGCCAAATTCCAGCCTTTCATGGGTTCCATGGAAGGTTTTGTTTGTTTTTAACTTTTTTTTTTTTTTTGGAAACGGGAGTCTCACTCTGTCGCCCAGAATGGAGTGCAGTGGCGCTTCGGCTCACTGCAACCTCAGCCTCCCGGGTTCAGGCTGTTCTCCTGCCTCAGCCTCCTGAGTAGCTGGGATTACAGGCGTGCGCCACCACGCCCGGCTAATTTTTGTATTTTTAGCAGAGACGGCATTACACCATGTTGGCCAGGCTGGTCTTGAACTCCTGACTTCAAGTGATCCTCCCACCTCAGCCTCCCAAAGTGCTGGGATGACAGGTGTGAGCCACCATGCCAAGCCTCAATGTGATAGGTGGGGACTTGGCGCCGGGGGGAGAACAAGGGGAGGCACAGGACCCCAGAAACTGTCCTGAGCAGGAGGCTTGTGTCCTTGGGGACAGGACACCAGCCCTGGTGCTGACCTGTCCTTGCCCTGACCTGGGCCTGTCCTGCTGGGCCAGGCAGGGGCTATATGGCAAATGAGCCAGATAAGGTGGCCAGGCCATGAGCCAGGAACAGTGGGAGTCAGGAATGCCGGAAAGTGTGTGCCTGGGTGGGGAAACCCTGGATAGGGCCCATGGGGGATGGAAGGGAGCCGGTGGGGGAGCTGCCCACAGAGACAGGCCTGGGTGGCACTCAAGAGGTGTGGGGGTCAGGGCCCCAGACTCATGGCATAAGACAGGCATGGGGTGTTGGGGGTCTGGGTGAGGGTGTTGACAAACTGCCAGGCTGGAGCAGGGGGTGTCTGGAGGGTCCAAGGTGTTATGGGATCAGGAAGTGGGGGACACTGGAGTGTTTATGGGGTGCTAGAACAGCTGTGGGGTGCACTGGTCTAAGTTGGGGGTGACAGTGGTTGGGACGTGGGGAGGTTGATTTGTGTAGACACGGGGGATTGTGGGAATGGGGGCTGGGAGGGTCTCAAAAATGGGGCCCAAGCTCAGGAGCAGGCAAATGAGGATGAGGGAGGGGATGGTGAAGGTTAGAGTAAAGGCTCTGCCTCCTCTGAGCTTGGAGCCTGGGAAAGGGGCCAGGGTGGGTTTATGATGATACAGGCAGTTGTGGAGGCTCCCAGTGGACCCCGGGCAAGGAAGAGGCTGCAGAATGCCCACTGTGCCATTACAGAGCAGTTACACTGAGACAGCAGTGTTTGCGGCACAGAAAGCTTCGTGATCACAGGGCACCTAGCAAGGTGATGGGAGGAAACCCTCAAATCCATCTCCTTGAAGAATTCTGGGCTGGGGTTGTTACCAGTGGAAAGCGTCTGAGTTACTGGTGGCGAATCTGTACAGGTCTGCAGCAACTTCAGTTCTTGCCTCCTCAGAAGAAAGAATTTGACTGAGGGACACAAGGGAGAAAAAGAGACGGAGTTGAGTTTCAGAGCAGGAGTGGAAGTTTATTTAAAAAGTCTTTAGAACATGAAAGAAATGAAAGTTCACTTGGAAGAGACCTGACTGGGCACCTGAAGGTCAAGAGCCCTGTTAAACTGTGATCCTAGGACTTTATAGGCTCGCCTCTTTCTCATGATTCTTCTCTTAGGGTGGGCTGCCCTCATGCTCTGTGCCCTCCTTACCCTTGGGAAGAGAGCATGCACAGTGTATTTAGGAAGATGTATGCATGCCCATCTGAGGCTTTCTTCCCTTTTCCAGTGGAGTGTCCTGGAAAGGTCATACCTTGCCATTTTGCCTGATTTTTTTTTTTTTTTTTGATGGAGATTTGCTCTTGTTGCCCGGGCTAGATTACAATGGCGTGGTCTCAGTTCACTGCAACCTCTACCTCCCGGGGTCAAGTGATTCTCCTGCCTCAGCCTCCTGAGTAGCAGGGAATACAGGTGCGTGCCACCACACCCAGCTAATTTTTGTATTTTTAGTAGAGACGGGGTTTCACCATGTTGGTCAGGCTGTTCTCGAACTCCTGACCTCAGGTGACCCACCCACCCCAGCCTCCCAAAGTGCTGGGATTACAGACGTGAGCCGCCACGCCCGGCCTGCCATTTTGTCTTTTAATGCACATGCCCAGGAAGTTGCTTCTCCCTGGTGCCTGCATTCAATTAACACTTTAATATTAACAGCTGTGGATCATGAGGAGCTGGTCTCACTCTGGCGCTCTGGCATGGACTGCGAATTTTCATTTTTAGAGAGGCAATGTGATAACTGTGGAACCATCACCTGACATTCCTAGTGGGTGAGGGAGAAAAGCCCTCTCCTTCCCTGCTCATGTCTGTCTACCTCTAACAGGGTTTTTAAAGGGATCACGGAGGGTGAAGGGCTAGAAAATTGGGGTCATTGATTGGTTGGGGTAAAGGGGATTAAGTTTTCGGGAGGTGGAAACTGCTTTTTTTTTTTTTTTTTGAGACGGAGTCTCACTCTGTCACCCATGCTGGAGTGAAATGGCGTGATGTCAGCTCACTGTAACTGCTGCCTCCCGGGTTCAAGTGATTCTCCTGCCTCAGCCTCTCAACCTCCAAGTAGCTGGGACTACAGGCACATGCCACCACACTCTGCTAATTTTTGTATTTTTAGTAGAGACGGGGTTTCACTATGTTGGCCAAGCTGGTTTCGAACTCCTGACCTTGTGACCCGCCGGCCTCAGCCTCCCAAAGCACTGGGATTATAGGCGTGAGCCACCGTGCCTGGCCAAAACTGCATTCTTTAGTGAGTTCCTGTGGGGTCCTTCTGACAAGCTGGCATCAGCAGTTTCGTTGGTGGCTGATGTGACACCTCAGTTCTTATCTTCTTGATTTAAAATAATTTAAACGAGACACACAGCGAAAGAAGTGCAGCCTAGAGTAATTTATTGCAAAGGAAAAATTATATTTTGAAAGTTACATGCAGAATGGACAGTATACCATGAGAGAGACAGGATTCAAGGCAGGCTGCTCATAAGGCTGAGCCAGCAGACACTGGCAGTAGGGAGACTCCCTATATGAGAGCCTTACATGATTATCCATAAGGTGGTGGGAAGAGGTGTTGCTAGTAGGCATGTTCTGGATGGTCTTCTGGGTGCACATGCGCAGTAGCTGTACATGCTTGTTCATATGTCACATGTCTCACTAGCATATTACATCTCCACGTAGGGCTGTCTTCCACTATTATAATGAGCAAAATATCCGTTTGAGGACACGTAACATCAAAATGCTCATGCTATCTATGGGGGAAATTCCCAACTGAAGATAGCTTTGCTTGAATGAGCTCAATTACAATGCGAATGCTGAGGCTCACTGTGTTGACTGTACGGGTGCCATGGTCGCTGCATCCCAGAACACGGTCACTTCCTTAACTACCTATCCTGCCTCAGTTTCACTGGTGCGCAGGACCTGAAAGAATATCTCGAATGGAAAAGTTAATGTTTTATAATGTTCAAGCTGTTATCTATAGAGCAGTGAAGGGGAATTATGACCTTGTGACAGGGTCTATGTGACTCTGGAGCAACAGGCAGCAAACAACTCTGATCAAGTGGGTCAGAGAGCAGCTGACCTCATGACCAATGCTGTGTGTGCTACAAGCTGGGCTGATTTCCATGTTGCCCCCTCCCTTCTTCCCTGAGTAATTTTATAAAGTTGATAGGGAAGGTTTCAGTGGGATCTTGGCCAGTCTCATAAAGGAGGCTGTTCTGAGGGGCTGGGAAGGAGGCCTCATGAGAGGAGGAAGGGTTCCCAGGGAAGGGCTTGGGCCAGGGTGCCTGATGCTGGGGTGGAGTGGAGGGCAATATTAGCTTCAGCATGTGCAAAGAAGAAGGCTTGGGGATTCTGAGTGGTTGGGGTGGTACTGTGGGAGGGGGGTCACCTGCAGAGAAGGGGCAACAGGAGGTGGGAGGCCCTGGTAAAGATTCAATTCCCCAAGTGGCCCAGATGCCCTCAAAATGGCTTGCCTCAGGCACTGTCCACCACCAAAAAAATCTCAGCACTCTCTCTTGCTATTTAATCAGATAAAGCCCCAGGATCTGAAGCCCCAGGTTCAGATCCTGCCTTGCCATTGGCTTGCAGGATCTATGATTTTGGCAAATGGCTTTGCCCCCTGCTTCAATTTCTTTTTCTGCAGAATGTGACAGGAATGTTCTCTACTTCCTGGGGATGTTTAAAACGTTAAATAATAATCAGCTCTCCACGTTGTACACTTGAAATATGCCTTTAAAAACCATGCCCATTGGACTTGGGTATTGGTTACGTGGTGTTTCCCTCTAAAATTATTCATGATGGTCAGGTGCAGTGGTGCATGCCTGTAATCCCAGCACTTTGGGAGAGGCCAAGGTGGGAAGATTGCCTGAGCCCAGGAGTTTAAGACCAGCAGGGGCAACATAGGGAGACACCATCTCTCTTTTTTTTTTTTTTTGAGACAGTGTTTCGCCCTTTCGCCCAGGCTGGAGTGCGGTGGCATGATCTTGGCTCACCACAACCTCCACCTTCCGGTTTCAAGTCATTCGCCCACCACAGCGTCCCGAGTAGCTGGGATCACAGGCGCCCGGCACCGCCCCAGCACCACGCCCGGCTATTGTTTGTATTTTTCGTACAAATGGGGTTTCACCATGTTGGCCAAGTTGGTCTCAAACTCCCGACCTCATGAGCCGCTCGCCTGGGCCTCTCAAAGGGTTGGGATTACAGGTGTGAGCCACTGCACCCGGCCTTTTTATTTTTATTTTTTTTGAGACGGTGTTTCCTTCTTATTGCCTAGGCTGGAGTGCAATGGTGTGATCTCAGCTCACTGCAACCTCTGCCTCCTGGGTTCCAGCGATTCTCCTGTCTCAGCCTCCCAAGTAGCTGGGACTACAGGCACATGCCACACCTGGATAATTTTTTTTTTTTTTTTTTTTTTTTTTGAGACAGAGTATCGCTCTGTTGCCCAGGCTAGAGTGCAGTGACACGATCTCGGCTCACTGCAAGCTCCACCTCCCAGGTTCACGCCATTCTCTTGTCTCAGTCTCCCGAGTAGCTGGGACTACAGGAGTCCGCCACCACGCCCCGCTAATTTTTTGTATTTTTAGTAGAGATGGGGTTTCATCATATTGGTCAGGCTGGTCTCCAACTCTTGACCTCAGGTGATCTGCCCGCCTTGGCCTCCCAAAGCGCCGGGATTACGGGCATAAGCCACCGCACCCAACCTCTATTTTAAAATAAATAAATGAATCATTGTGGAGCATGTGAGTTTAATGAACTTTTCTGTATATTTCATAATGTTCACAGTGTACATGGGTTGAAAACGAAAAGAAAGATGCCTGTCAAATAACTAATAAAGACTAACTAGGCTGGGCGCGGTGGCTCAAGCCTGTAATCCCAGCACTTTGGGAGGCCGAGACGGGCGGATCACGAGGTCAGGAGATCGAGACCATCCTGGCTAACACGGTGAAACCCCGTCTCTACTAAAAATACAAAAAACTAGCCGGGCGAGGTGGCGGGCGCCTGTAGTCCCAGCTACTCGGGAGGCTGAGGCAGGAGAATGGCGTAAACCCGGGAGGCGGAGCTTGCAGTGAGCTGAGATCTGGCCACTGCACTCCAGCTTGGGCGACAGAGCAAGACTCCGTCTCAAAAAAAAAAAAAAAAAAAAAAAAGACTAACTAGGCTGGGCCCGGTTGCTCATGCCTGTAATCCAAGCAGTTTGGTAGGCCAGGATGGGCGGATTGCTTGAGACCAGGAGTTTGAGACCAGCCTGGGCAACATGGTGAAACCCTGTCTCTGCAAAAATACAAAAATGAGCTGGGCATGGTGGCATGTCTCTGCAGTCCCAGCTACTCACGGGGCTGAGGTGGGAAGACCACCTGAGTCTTAGAGATTGAGACTGTAGTGAGCCGAGATCATGTCACTGCCACTGCACTTTAGCCTGGGTGACAGAGTTAGATCCTGCCTCAAAAAAAAAAAAAAAGACAAAATGTCAAGAGGCTGATAGGTAACGTGAACCCCTGTGGTGCTTTAAAAATTTTTTCATGTTATTAAAACATTTTTTTTGCCAGGCACGGTGGATCACACCTATAATCCCGGCACTTTGGGAGGCCAAGCTGGGTGGATCACCTGAGGTCAGGAGTTCAAGACCAGCCTGACCAACATGGCAAAACCCCATCTCTACTAAAAATACAAAATTTAGTTGGGCATGCTGGTGGGCGCCTGTAATCTCAACTACTTGGGAGACTGAGGCAGGAGAATCACTTGAACCTAGGAGGGGGAGGTTGCAGTAAGCCGAGATCAAGCCATTGTAGTGTAGCCTGGGCTACACAGTGAGACTCCATCTCAAAAAAAAATTGTTTTTATAAGATAGTGTCCCACTATGTTACCCAGGCTGGTCTTGAACTCCTGCGCTCCAGCAATCCTACTGCCTCAGCCTCCCATGTAGCTGGGATTACAGGCGTGTGCTTCTACACCCACCAACTCATCTGTGGTGCTTCTGAATCTAATATTCACGAGCCCAAATATCTAAGAATGGGCAATAAGGTCCCTAAGGTCTCAAAAGGGCTTCAGCAGACTCAAGTTTGGGATCTAGCATCTACTAATAAACTATTGCACTTTTCTAAGACAGTCATATATTATATAATCGCAAGGGAAAAGATAAAACAGTATGACCTGAAATTCTGTGTTGTGGCCTGGCATCTTGGGGTGGGACTTGGTCAGGCCAGCTATGGGAACTGTCCCAGATTGCATCATCTCTAAGAGTTCTCAGAGCCTCGGGTCATGTGTACTCTAAATGGGGCTCCGTGCCCAGCACTGGCATTCTTGTGGAAGTTTGGACAGACGTGGCACCAGCTGCATTCCTGGGTTGCAGAGTAACACAGGAGGTAGCTTCATCTCAGGATATCAGCTCTCTACTGTAGATCTGGTTATATTCTACTGCTACAAAACCATGAATTCCTTCAGAAAAAAGGTGCCGGAAGCTGGCAGCTGTGGCTCACACCTGTAATTTCAGCACTTTGGGAGGCTGAGGCAGGAGGAATGTCTGAGCTCAGTAATTGAAAACTAGCCTGGGCAACATTGGGAGACCCCATCTGTACAAAAAATTAAAAATTAGCCAGGCATGGTAGTGTATACCTGTGGTCTCAGCTGCTAGGGAGGCTGAGGTGGGAGGATAGCTTAAACCTACAAGGTTGAGGCTGCAGTGAGCCGTGACTGTGCCACCGCACTCCAGCCTGGGCAACAGAGTGAGACCCTGCCTCCAAAAAAAAAAGGAAAGAAAATAAAGGGTTTTTTTCCTTTAAATACAACTAAGGTTTAAGAAAACCAAGTTTATTGTGGAACTATTTATATCAAGGGTTATAAAGATTATCTTTTCTTTTCTTTCTTTTTTTTTTTTTTTGAGACTGTGTCTTACTGTTGCCCGGGGTTGGAGCGCAGTAGCACGATCTTCACTCACTGCAATTTCTGACTCCCGGGTTCAAGCATTTCTCCCACCTCAGCCTCCCAAGTAGCTGGGACTATAGGCATGCGCCACGATGTCTATTTGTTTGTAGAGACAGGGTTTTGCCATGTTGCCCAGGCTTGTCTTGAACTCCTGAGCTCAAGCAATCCACCTGTCTTGGCTTCCCAAAGTGCTGGCATTACAAGTGTGAGCCACCATGCCAAGCCTAAATTGTTTTCACATGTGTCATTGTTAAAATCACTTCTGTAATTCATCTAACTAATGTTTTATCAGCTTTTGAAACAATTAAATCCTGAAGGTCTTTATGTATAAACAGGAACGTAGAATTTATTTGCACTAGGAGAATCCTTATTAATTCAAGAAGATACCAAAGAACTAAATATGTATTTGTTTTGAAAATTTTTAGTGGTTTTATATCTAACTAGTAATCAGTTTATAGGCAAGATGTTAACTTCCATTCTTTTTTTTTTTTTTGAGACGGAGTCTCGCTCTGTCACCCAGGCTGGAGTGCAGTGGCCGGATCTCAGCTCACTGCAAGCTCCGCCTCCCGGGTTCACGCCATTCTCCTGCCTCAGCCTCCCGAGTAGTTGGGACTACAGGCGCCGCCACCTCGCCCGGCTAGTTTTTTGTATTTTTAGTAGAGACAGGGTTTCACCGTGTTAGCCAGGATGGTCTCGATCTCCTGACCTCGTGATCCGCCCGTCTCGGCCTCCCAAAGTGCTGGGATTACAGGCTTGAGCCACCGCGCCCGGCCAACTTCCATTCTTAAAGGAGAAACTCAAATCTGATATACTTTTTATATTATGTGCTTTTCTTCCACAGTAGGTAATCATTTAATTAATTAATTTGTGAGGCAGAGTCTTGCTCTGTTGCCCGGGCTGGAGGGTAGTAGTGCCGTCTCTTCTCACTATAACCTCCACCTCCTGGGTTCAATCAATTCTCCTGCCTCAGCCTCCCGAGTACCTAGGACTACAGGTGCACAACACCATGCCCGGCTTTTTTTTGTATTTTAGTAGAGATGGGGTTTCACCACATTGGCCAGGTTGGTCTCAAACTCCTGACCTCAAGTGATCCACCCACCTCTGCCTGCCAAAGTGCTAAGATTACAGGTGTGAGCCACCATGCCTGGCTCATTTATACTCATTCAGTAAATAACTATTGAACTCCATTCATGTACCAGACACTGTTAACTGATGTTACTCACTTTTCCTTTCAGAACTAAAGCCTTATCAGTTGTGTGTTCAGATAGGAAGAAGAGACTTTTTCCACTTCTTCTGTTTTGTACAGTTACTCCCTTCCCAAACTGATAAAGTGTACAGTTTATAAAAATCTCAAAAACTCATCCTTACTGGTAAAAATTCATTTTAATGAGGGGGAGAAACTTTAAGCAGTTATTAAAAAGGAAACAATGAATACATATACACATACTAAATGTGGCAGATGTTTCCAGGAGAGATTAGCAACAGAGAGGCCACATGATCAAATAAAAATTACAGTTTTGCTGGGATTGTCCCCTCTTGGCCACCCAAGTGTTTGTGGAAGAAAGTCTGGAGTTGTTTCCAAGCATCAACCTGAGCCATGGCATGAGCCCTGGGCTCCCCTCCGAAGATAACAGGACTGCCCACCAAGACATGCAGGGAAGCCCGGCACAGTGGGAAGTAAGGAGGCTCAATATAGTGTCCCGCCCCTGCGTAACAGATGATCTGGGGCTTTCTCCTCCCATGGGCCTGCAAGCGTTTACAGGCCTCATTAGCATAGAACTCACTCTTCCAGTTGTGGTCATCCTGACCTACCAGGAACAGGAAGGTGCTCTCTGCCCTTTCCACAGGAATGAAGCTCTTCTGGTCAGGTCCTTCCAAAGGGCTGTTCAGGATATCCACAATGTCTGCATAGCCATCTTTGGTCACCTTGATGCGATTTCTGTTGACGCCCACAGGGGGCAGGGTCTCACCCTTGTAATGTAAGGTTCCCCCAACATTGGCCACAGAGCCGTTGATGATGACAGCGGCCGTGATGCCCTTCAGGAAAGAGGCCATGGAAAGGCAGAGCTCACCCCCTTTGGAAAATCCAAGCAGCCCAACTCCTGGACCTTTCACCTGAGAAAGGCACAAGGAAAAAGAAGAAGAATGACTCCACAAACAGTGGAATACAGTGAGTTGTGCCCACCCTGGAAGTTACTTGAACCTGAGTCTGAATCTGGGTTCTGCCATTTACCCAGATTTGCAACTTTGGGAATTTACCTCCCCTCTATCTCTTCCTTTCCACAATTTCTCTATCACCACTCATGGTGATAACCATGTGGAAGATCTATCAACCACTCTGGTTTCTCAGTTCCTTAATCTCATATCTCCCATGATCTTTTTCTCTCTCCCACCTGAGCCACCCATTCCCACTGTCATAACTAAACTGAGTCATCATCAACAAGTACATCATTTCATGGCTGGGAGTGGTGGCTCACGCCTATAATGCCAACACTTTGGGAGGCTGAGGCGGGTGGATCACTTGAGGTCAGGAGTTTGAGACCAGCCTGGCCAATATGGTGAAACCCCATCTCTACTACAAATACAAAAATTCACCAGGCAGCAGTGGCATGCACCTGTAGTCCCAGCTACTCGGGAGGCTGAGGCAGGAGAATCGATTGAACCCAGGAGGTGCAGGTTGCAGTAAGCCTAGGTCATGCCATTGTACTCCAGCCTAGTTGACACAGCAAGACTCCATCTCAAAAAAAAAGAAAGAAAAAACATGTTGGAATTTAAAATTGTATAATACCAACTATGAGTATATTTACTAGCAGAAAATATAGTAATATAGAATTGCATAGAAACTGTCTTTAAGAGGCCAAGTGTGGTGGCTCACGCCTGCAATTCCAGCACTCTGGGAGGCTGAGGTGGGCAGATCACTTGAGGTCAGGAGTTTGAGACCAGCCTGGCCAACATGACAAAACCCCATCTCTACTAAAAAAAAAATACAAAAATTAGACCAGGCATAGTGGCTCATGCCTGCAAACCAGCACTTCGGGAGGCCAAGGCGGGTGGATCATTTGAAGTCAGGTGTTCAAGACCAGCCTGACCAATATTGTGAAACCCCACTTCTACTAAAAACACAAAAATTAGCCAGGCATGGTGGCAGGTGCCTGTAATCCCAGCTACTTGGGAAGCTAAGGCACAAGAATCACTTGAACTTGGGATGTGGAGGTTGCAGTAAGCCAAGATCACAACACTGGACTCCAGCCTGGCAACAGAGTGAGACTCCATCTCAAAAAAAAAAAAGACACTGTAAGAAGTGACTAAAAAAGGTAGTGTGTGTTGGGGTAGGGAATGGCTGTCATGAATAAGCCATCTTCTGTGAACACACAGACCATTCAAGAAGAGACCTGATACATCATAGCCCATAAATCTGAGAGAAGAACTAACCTCCGGATGACTGAGCAAGTAGTTCACGGCTTCTTCAAAGTACTCCAGATGGAGGATGTCCATGGTCTTGGGGAGGTCTTCATAGTTATAAAAAGCCAGAGCCATCACAGCAAAACCCTTCCCAGCCAGCAGACTAGCCCGATACTCCAGCAGGCCACCTCCAGTTCCGAACATGTCCACAATCCCAGGAAAGGGCCCAGGTTCTTGGGAACAAACAAAACAAAACAGAAAGCTAAGCTATTCCTGAAACACCTGGATGGTTTCTTATCAAGTTAAAAACACACTTACCATACATGTGACCCAGCAATCCCACTCCTAGGTATCTTCCCACGAGAAATGAAAACCTGTGTTCGTCCAGAAACTTCTGGCAAGTGTTGATAGTGACTTTACTCATTATAGCCAAAGACTGGAAACAACCCATATGTCCTTTGACTGGTGAATGAATCCACTTAATGGTGCACCACCAAGAAACAGCAAGAAAGATTGCTACGTACAAGAGCACAAATGCCTCTCCAGTGCACTCAACAGAATGCACTTATTCAACGGAGACAGACTCAAAAGGGTACTCATTCCGAATGACTCCACCTACTGAATATTTTTACCATTTAAAGGTTTGTATTTCACACAAGAAAAATAAATAACGCAGGCTAGGTGCAGTGGCTCACTCCTGTAATCCCAGCCCTTTGGAAGGCTGAGATGGGTGGATCACCTGACATCAGGAATTCGAGACTAGCCTGGCCAACATGGTGAAACCCCGTCTCTACTAGAAATACAAAAATTAACCTGGTGTGGTGGAGGACACCTGTAATCCCAGCTACTTGTGAGGCTGAGGAGAATCGCTTGAACCCAGGAGGCGGAGGTTGCAGTGAGCTAAGATTGCACCACTGCACTCCAGCCTGGGGGAAAGAGTGAGATGCTGTCTCAAGAGAAAAAAAAAAAAGAATGTAAACACCTTATGGGCAACACTTCAAGAAATAGTTCAGTGCTGATACCCTCAAACCACCAAAGTCCCACAGACCCCTGTGCCCTTTCCTCACTTTCCAGTATCCTGGACTTTCTATGTATCACTCCCTTTGTTTTTATAGTATTACCACTTAGATATGTACCTTAAACAATATTTTATTTTGCCTATTTTTTGAATTGTATCTAAATGGAATGATACTGAATGTGTTCTCCTAGGGTTTGACTGTTTCACTCAACAGTGGTTTGGAGATTCATCCATGTTCTTTTTTTCCTTCTTTTATTTTGAATATCTTGATAGATGTTGATTCTTGTAGCTGTAGTTCAATCACTTTGACTGCTGGAAATATACCTCAGTTTATTAATCTGTTCTATTGTTGATGGACATTTGGGCTGTTTCCAGTTGGCTTTGCTCTTTGCTTTTTTAAATTAACCCAGACTGCTCATCTGCAATGGCTTTCCTCTTATAAGCAATATGTCTCCTGGTGCACATGTACCAGTAGAATAAGATATTTAACTGTGTAAGTTCAGACAAATTGTTTCCCAGAGTAGATGAACATGTTGATTCCTTCTAGCAGTGAGTGTCATTTCCTCCACACACTGGTCAGCAATTGATAATGCTGGCTTCTAAAAGTCTGCCACCTCTGAGGGTGTGAAATGTCCTCTGTTGTTTTATTTTGCATTTATTAATAAGGATAAACATTTCATTTTTACATTGGCTGATTGCTCTTTATGTAATATAAAAGTATCCAATAACCTCAAATTTCCACTGGACAGCAAGAGGCCTTCCTATTGTAAATGCCAATTTACATAAACCTGAACATACTGTGGGAGTTGAAAGAAAAGTTGCAAAAATGAGAAACTTTTAAAGGAACATTTGTGGGCCCCATGCCCCTAGGATCCCAAGAAACCCCAGTGCCCCAGCAGCCATGAGCACAGCCCATGCGTGTGCTGATGGACAGGGACCCCATGCTGGCAGCTTCCAGACGGCCTCCTGCGGGGCTTCAGCCGCCTCTCCTCAGGGAGCTGCCTGTGACACTGTAGCAGCGCCGTAGCTTCCTGGCCTAGAAGCAGTACCGCACCCTGCTGCCGGACCTGGTGGATAAAGTGGCCCATGGGTGTGAGGCCCTAGGCTTTTCCCTAGAGGTGGAGCCCAATCACGGAGGGCCTTGCGAGAGATGAAGCACATGCAAAACACAGAGGTCTTCATACTGCACCAGTCCCTGCCGAAGTATGACCACTGTGTGCCTGAGAAGCACCTGGGTTAGAACAGCACCCGGAGCCCCAGCTTGTGGAGCAAATTATCCTGACAATGGACAAGACCGTGGTCTTTGGGGACTTGCTCACTGATGACAAGGATACCATTCGAGGCCAAGAGGAGAGGCCACAATCAGTACCTGGTCCTACCCTGCACAAGGAGGCGGCTGCCCTCCTGGAGTGACAACAGGAGGGAGATCATAGACAGCAGGCGGGGAACGAGGCAGCAGGAACGAACAGGCCCTGCAGGGGGCAGCATCTGCAGCTGCAGCAAGGGCAGGCAGGCAGGCAGGCACCATAACCTCCGTGCCCTCACAGGCCCAGCCACCTGGCACCTCCTGGCTGCCATGGAAATATAGTGAGAAAATCAGTCGGAATTCTTTTTATTAAAAAGAAAAAAAGTGGCTTCCTGGTCAATACATAAGAACATTAAAAAATTCAAACTACCCTTTTTTTTGGTGGTGGTTGTGGTTGTTTTTTTTTTTTTTTTTACATGGAGTTTCACTCTTTCTTGTCCCCCAGGCTGGAGTGCAATGGTGTGATCTTGGCTCACTGTAACCTCTGCCTCCCAAGTTCCAGCGATTCTCCTGCCTCAGTCTCCTGGCTGTCTGGGACTACAGGCGTTGCACTACCACACCTGGCTAATTTTTGTATTTTTAGTAAAGACAGGGATTTCACCACGTTGGCCAGGCTGGTCTTGAACTCCTGACCTCAGGTGATCCGCCTGCCTCAGCCTCCCAAAGTGCTAGGATTACAGGCGTTAGCCACTGGGCACGGCGCTTTTTTTTTTTTTTTTTTTTTTTTTTTTTGTTGTTGTTGTTTTGTTTTCTTGTTTTTAATATTATAAGTGTCTTTTCCCTTTCCTTACAATTTTATTTATTTATTTTTTTTGAGACGGAGTCTTGCTCTGCTGCCCAGGCTGGAGTACAGTGGTGCGATCTCGGCTCACTGCAAACTCCGCCTCCCAGGTTCAAGTCACTCTCCTGCCTCAGCCTCCTGAGTAGCTGAGACTACAGGCTCCCGCTACCACGCCCAGCTAATTTTTTGTATTTTTAATAGAGACAGGGTTTCACCGTGGTAGCCAGGATGGCCTCGATCTCCTGATCTCGTGACCCGCCCACCTCGGCCTCCCAAAGTGCTGGGATTACAGGCCTGAGCCACCGCTCCCGGCCCTTACAATGTCTTTTAACTGAGCACTAGGTTGAGGGACCTCTCAGTTTTGGAGCGGTAGAGGCACATCCCCAACCAGCTTTCCATTCCATTCCTGTCTCTTCACACTAACCTTCGGAATGTTGGAAGCTACATCCTTTCTCCGTGTGAAAAGGGCAGGCACGAAAAGATAAAAAACAAAAAAGTAAGTGTAACTCCCCTCAGAGGGCCGGGTGCGGTGGCTCACCCTGTAATCCCAGCTCTTAGGGAGGCAGAGGTGGCAGGATAGCTTGAGACCAAGAGTTCGAGACCTGCCTGGGCAATATAGCCCGGCGAGGGGGGTGGGGTGGGAGAGACACACAGTAAGTGAAAAGAGCAGCGGGGAGGCGGGGGGCGAAATACACACACACACACACACACACACACACACAAAGTGAAAAGCACAGGAACAGGGTTGGGCAGACGGGAACAATTAGCAGAGGTGACTCACCTGGCGGTAGGAAAAGAGTCCCGCGCACCCGGCCCGCGCGCACCAGCTGGCGCCGCACCCCCGGCTGGAGGAAGTGCCGCTCCTGCCGCGCCCGGCACAGCAGCCGCCCGGGCTCGGGGTCGTGGCCATCCAGCACCTCTAGCTCCACGGCCAAGGGCGTTCGCACGTCGCGCTTCACCAGCCGCAGCAAGGGTTTCTCGGGCTCCAAGGCCCAGAACAGCCCCATGGGCTCAAGCCCCGCGAAGCTGCCGCCCAGCGCGGGCGCGCGCTCCAGGTCCAACTCGCCGTGGGGGTCGGCGCGGTAGCGCGCGTGGGCCTGGAAAAGCGCGCCCTTCTCGTCTCGCAGGGACGCGCGCAGCGTGACCGGCTGCTCCGGAGCTAGGCCGCGCACGGCGATTCGCACCGGCTCGTCCCAGTAGCAGCGGCCGGCGGGCTCCAGGATCAGCGTTGCTGCCATCCGAGCAGGAACCCTAATGATCCGGCCAACCTGCTTCATCGGTGGAGACCCTAGCAACTGCGCCCAACTCTTCAGGCTCCATGGGTACAGCCGGGACGCTCGAAGGACAGCAGGAGATGAGGCCATTTTAAATTCAGACCTGGGAACAACTGAACGGGGGTGGGGAGAAAGAAGCTTGTTAGAGATCCTCTAAGGCTACCGTCGCAGGCTAAGCGCCCACTAGGGCAGAGCAGTCTGTTAATCTGAGCTGGGAAGGCCAGAGTCCAGCCTATCAGCCCGACCAAATATAGACACACTTGAACTTGCTTAAAGTCTGCTGTGTTGAAACCTCCACTTTATGTTGGAAAGCAACTTCCTAGTTTTGCTTTTCAGAAGCTTGCTGGCCCGCGGAACGGGCAGTCTCGAGGCGCCAAACTCCTGATGGCGAAGAGGAATGCAGGACTGAAGTTGGTTTTGATCACTTTGTTGAATAATTCACTCTCATTACTAATCATAGAGCTTTTCTGTCAAAATCTGCACCATGGTGTTTGGCTTGTGTGTTCTCTGTATATGCCTATCCTCCACATCAATCCCACATCGAAGGGTGCTGGCTTCTTCCTGTCTGACCTCTGAGCTTCATTCCTTACAGGTGTAAAAATAGTCAAATGAGGTAATAGTTATTTCTCAAACTCCTGACTTTGTGATCCGCCTGCCTCAGCCTCCCAAAGTGCTGGGATTTTCAGGCGTGAGCCACCGCGCCCGGCCAGTAGTTATTATCTTCTTACACTGGTTTCTCATTTTTGTTCTACTCAGTCTTAACTGTTTTTTTAAACAGACAGGGTCAGCCAGGTGCAGTGGCTCAGGCCTGTAATGCCAGCACTTTGGCAGGCCAAGGCGGATCACGGGGTCAGGAGATCGAGACCATCCTTGCTAACACGGTGAAACCCCCTCTCTACTAAAAATACAAAAAAGTAGCTGGGCGTGGTGGCGGGCGCCTGTAGTCCCAGCTACTCAGGAGGCTGAGGCAGGAGAATGGCGTGAACCCGGGAGGCAGAGCTTGCAGTGAGTCGAAATCACGCCACTGCACTCCAACCTGGGCGACAGAGCGAGACTACGTCTCCAAAAGAAAAAAAAAGTCTCTCACTACTTTGCCAGCCTGGAGTACAGCAGTGGTTTACCATCACTGCACACTTACAAGCCTCAAACTCCTGGGCTCAAGCCATCTTCCTGCCTCAGCCTCTCAAACACCTCAAGGGACTACGGGCACTCCCCATGCATCGGGCTTTTTTCTACTTTTTCATAAGCTATTGGTTTCAACCATTTTTTTTTTCTTTTTCATCAAACTTAAGCTTTAGACCCCTCCCAAGCCCTTGTACCTGATTTTATAATTTCCTATCTTTGTAATTAGAGAAACCTATAAATGCATAAGCTTCAAACCCACAAAACCTGTGTTTGCCTCTGCTTGTAATACAGCTCTCTTCAAGGTAAGCCTTTTATATCTTGTTCCAAATGCTCATGTGCCATGTCATTAATCATACAATTCCCTGTTTGTTCCAATTACCTTTATATAGGTTCTGTGGCACACGTCAAGTATATTCTGTGCACAGAAGTCTCAGGAACTAAAGAAGGTAAATGATAGTGTGTCTGGAATTGGTTCCTTCCGGTGGGTTCTTGGTCTCACTGACTTCAAGAATGAGTTGCAAACCCTCCCAATGAATGTTACAGTTCTTAAAGATGGTGTGTCCAGAGCTTGTTCCTTCTGATGTTCGAATGTGTCCAGAGTTTCTTCCTTCTGGTGGGTTCGTGGTCTCGCTGACTTCAGGAGTAAAGCCACACACCTTCACAGTGAGTGTTAAGAGCTCACAAAGGCGGGGCACTCCAGAGTTATTTATTCCTCCCTGTGGGTTCCTAGTCTCGCTGGCTTCAGGAGTGAAGCTGCAGACCTTTGCGGTGTTACAGCTCTTAAACACAGTGCCAACCCAAAGAGTGAGCAGGAGCAAGGTTTAGGGCAAGATCGAAAGGACCCCCGGCAGCAAGAAAGAAAAACCCACGCTGCTTGGCGCTACTAGCTGGGCAAACCAATGGTGCAGACGGGCAAGCTTTTATTCCCTTATTTGGCCCCGCCCACATCCTGCTGATTGGCCCATTTTCCAGAGCGCTGACTGGTCTGTTTTACAGAGTTCTTATTGGTCCATTTTACAGAGTGCTGATTGGTCCGTTTTTTACCAGGTGCTGGTTGGTGTGTTTACAAACCTTTAGCTAGACACAGAGTGCTGATTGGTGCGTTTACAATCCTTTAGCTAGACAGAGAAGTTCTCCAAGTCCTCACCTAACCCAGAAGCCCAGCCGGCTTCACCTGTCAATAGTAACTAATTGTTAATACTTACAAGAACCTTATTAGTAAATTAAGGCCCAGATAATTTAACTAATTTTCTGAAGATCACACAGCTAGAAAGTGGAAATTGGGCAAGGTGGCTCATGCCTGCAATCCCGGTTTACTTGGAGGCTGAGGTGGCAGGATTGCTTAAGGCCAGGAGTTTGAGACCAACCTGGACAACATAGCAAGACCCTGTCTCTAAGAAGTAAAAGGGGCCGGGCGGGGTGGCTCACACCTGTAAACCCAGCACTTTGGGAGGCCGAGGCAGGCGGATCATGAGGTCAGGAGATCAACATCATTCTGGCTAACAGTGAAACCCCATCTCTACTGAAAAAAAAGAAATACAAAAAATTAGCCAGGCATGGTGGCAGGCACCTGTAGTCCCAGCTACTTGGGAGGCTGAGGCAGGAGAACGGCGTGAACCCGGGAGGCAGAGCTTGCAGTGAGCCGAGATCGCACCAATGAACTCCAGCCTGGGCGACAGAGCAAGACTCTGTCTCAAAAAAAAAAAAAAAAAGAAAGAAAGTAAAAAGAAAAACGGAGAGGGTTCATACCTTTGAAATCTGATTCTCAAGCCTGGGCTCTGAACAACTGTGCTTCAACTGTCTCTCATAGGTTGGAAAAGAAACTCATATATTGGTGGATGTATAAACTGGTATGACCTTTTCATGGCAAACTATGCAAAAATATTTAAAAGATCCATTCTCTCTGACTCACAGTTCCACGTCTAGGAATTTCTTTTAAGTAAACCTTCATGAATGTGTGTAAATATTTGGCTACAAGGATTACAAGGATGCTTATCATATCATTTTAATAGAGAAAAATTAGAAACAAGTTAGTAATATGAATTTGGTTTAACCAGTTTAATTGTGATGTCATAAAGGAAAGCAGTGTAACCGTTTAAAGTTATATAGCAGAAGAATATATGATGAGCATTTTTCCATGAAACTGATGAAAAAAGGTTAGAGAACAGTATAAATATACTTTTTGCCAAGATATTAGCATATTTTTAAAAAAGACTAGTCAAACACTACCCCAGTAGCTGGGTGCAGTGGTGCATGCCTGTAGTTCCAGCTGTTAGGAGGGAGGCCTAGGCAGGAGATTGCTTGAGCCCAGGAGGAGTTCGATACCAGCTTGGGCAACAGAGCAATACCTCATCTCTTAAAAAAAAAAAAGCAGAATAGATAAGACATGAAAATCAAAGAACACACACATCTAACTACTTCAAACTGTTGTTTCTTGAGCCTTGCAGTTTTATGCATAGTATTTGTTTGTTTGTTTGTTTAAGACGGGTGTCTGTGTTATCCAGGCTGGAGTGCAGTGGTGCAATCATAGCTCACTACAGCCTCAACCTCCCAGGCTTAGGCAGTCCTCCCACCTCAGCCTCCCGAGTACCTGGGACCACAGGCATGCACCACCACACCTGGCTAATTTTTTAGATTGTTTGTACAGACGGGGTCTCCCTATGTTGCCTAGTCTCAAACTCCTGGGCTTAAGCAGTCCTCCCACCTTGGCCTCCCTGAGTGTTGGGATTATAGGCATGAGCCACCCCACACTCAGCCATGTTTCTTTTTTTAATTCTTTTTTTTCTTCAAGACAGAGTCTTGCTCTGTCGCCCAGGCTGGAGTACAGTGGTCTGATCTCACCTCACTGCAACCTCTGGCTCCCGGGTTCCAGCTATTCTCCTGCCTCATCCTCTTGAGTAGCTGGGATTATAGTCACGCACCACGATGGCCAGTGATTTTTGTATTTTTAGTAGAGCTGAGGTTTCACCATGGCGGCGCATCACTTGAGGTTAGGAGTTCAAGAACAGCCTGGCCAAGGTGGTGAAACCCCATCTCTACTAAAAGTACAAAAAGTAGTGGGGTGTAGTGGTGTGACCTGTAATGGGAGGCTGAGACAGGAGAATTGCTTGAAACCAGGAGGCAGAGGTTGCAGTGAGCCGAGATCACACCACTGCACTCCAGCCTGGGCAACAAAGTGAGACTCTATCTCAAAAAGAAAAAAAAAAAAGACAAAAAAAATCCATGAAACCACCATAAATAAGATGCAATTTCACAAAGGTCAGTTTACAAAGAAGGAAATTTAATAAATAGTTGAAGATACCCCCGACTGAACCCACAAGTTCTCTGCGTAGACTCATGGAATTCTAAAGAGTTGGTTGCTTGGAGACTGATAGAAACAGCTTTGGAACCTAAGAAACCAAGGAAGGCTTAAGATGCAGAACCTTGCTTCTCTCTGAGGATGGCCTCATAGGAACCATTTGGAAAGTAATTTTGAAACACTGCTCATTTGCCAGTGTCTGAAAGGTGCTGGATGGTGTCAGCTGGAAGATGAGAGGCAACCTGAGGTAGCTGAAAAAACTTTGGATTAGGTGTGAAAAGGGTCAGTATTACATCAGATACCAACCAGTATGGTGATCTTAATTTTGTCTCTTCTCTCTGGGCCCCAGTTTTGGGATTTATAAAATCAGGACATTAGGCCTAATGCAGTGGCTCATGCCTGTATTCTCAGCATTTTGGGAGGCCAATGTGGGAGGATCGTTTGAGTCCAGGAGTTCAAGACCAGCCTGAGCAACAGAGTGAGACTCTATCTCTACAAAAAAACAAAAAAATTTAACCAAGAGTGGTGCTATGTGCCTATAATCCCAGTTATGTGGGAGGATCGCTTGATCCCAGGAGGTCAAGGCTGCAGTGAGGCCTGATTGTGCCACTGTACTCCCTGCCTCAAAAAAAAAAAAAAAAAAAAAAATCAAGGCATTATACCAGGTCATCTTTACAGCAGAGTTTCCAGAGCAATCTCTAGAGACAGCCATATAGCTGTGTGAGTGCATGGTGAGAAATTAGAAAGTAGAGGGGAAAATGAGGGGAACTTTTTGAGGGCATAAAAGGGAGAAAGGGGGATTTGAAACAAGCCAGGTTAAGCAGCTATTCCCTAATCCCACTCTCTCCACTAACCAGGCTTCCTTCATACACCCCACTGACACCCTTTGGGCTGTGCTTTCTTTAAATGTAATGTGTATTAAACCTGAGAGCTTGTGAAAATGCAGATTTCTAGGTCTCACTTGCAGCGTACTGAATCAACATTCTGGGAGCAGGACACAAGCGCCTGATGCAAAAGGTTCTTTACCGGTATCTATTCCAGGCACAGTCCCAGCATTTTGGGAGGCCGAGGCAGGAAGATCGCTTGAGTCCAGGAGTTTGAAACCAGCCTGGACAACATAGTAAGACCCTGTCTCTACAAAAAAAAAAAGTTTTAAAACATTAGCCAGGCATGGTGGTGGGCACCTGTTGTCCCAGCTACTGAGGACGCTGAGGCAGGAGGATTGCTTGAGCTTGGGAGGCAAGGCTACAGTGAACCATGATTGTGCCACCGCACTCCAGCTTGGGTGACAGAGTGAGGCCCTGTCTCAAAAATAAATAAATAAACAAAAAACTATATCTAACAAACACCACCCCAGAAGCTGACTGCACACTCTTGGACTCCACCTCAGAACTTCAGAATCAAAATCTGTTGGTAGAGATGAAACTATATATATTTTTTAAAGCTTTCAGAAGATACTGATACTAAGGCTTATTTCTTTTTAGTCTTTTCTTTCAAGGCAGTTTCCTCTATTTTAATAACAAGGGAGAATGCAAGGTATTACTCCTTTGAGCACACATTACTCAACCTACTTTGACCACTCGGTGAGGGTAAGGGACTGATGAGCAAACAGAAAAGTAGAACGAAATTTGGAATCTCTGAGATACTACCCATTTGAGTTGAGTTCTGCATTTATAAAATATTAGAGGCAGGAGAGGAATTTAGTCCAACTCCTGCGTTTTCCAGTTGGGGATCTAGGAAGTTCATCAGGTTTTAACTAGAGGCATATGGCCTAACCCTTCCAACCCCATTCCTACCCTTCTAGCCCAAGTGCCTAGAAATGCAGATAATGCTGGTGGGTTGCTCATTCCAGGGCCTGGTCTGCAGTTATGCCAGGATTGACTTATTCAATTTTTTCTGCTGTCTGTGTACAAAAGGACCCAGGACCAGGCACTCTGCTTTTGGTTCTAGAGGGCTATTTATTGGGAGTGGGGTGCTGCCTCATAATGCTGGTCATGTAATGTGTAAGTTTAGATAATAAGGAGCCTCCAAACTCCATTAATAAGTCCTTTCTTCCTTCTCTAAGCACCCTCTCTTTTCATTGCTGAGTGCCCCATACCCCTAAATTCTTCCTGAAGCGCCCAGTGCATCTAACTGTGGGACCCAGAGACTTGCCTTCTAAGGACAACAGTCCATCCTCTAAACTAATAATAACAATTCCTCACACATATATTTTAGTTTGCAAAGAACTTTCATACATGTTTCTAATTTTGAGCTTCATATCAATCAACACTAAATTAGAACAGGTATCAGACTCAATTTTCAGATTGGCAAACTACAGATATTAATTTATTTGCCCGAGGTAACATGACTGGGAAGTGCAGAATTTGGCCTTACACCTGTCCCATGACTCAAAGACAGAAAAAGACAAGCCAGAACAAGCCTCTTTTGATCAGACCTCGTAACATTTTGTTCTGTCCCCATTCCTTTTCAAAACAGACCTATCATGTGTTCCCTTCCTCCTTAATAAGCCATCATATCAGATGATAATAACTATTCCTTAAGGTTTTTTTGTTTCGTTTTGTTTTGTTTTTTTGAGATGAAGTTTCGCTCTTGTCACCTAGGCTGGAGTGCAGGGGCACAGTCTTGGCTCACTGCAACCTCTGCCTCCCAGGTTCAAACGGTTCTGCCTCAGCCTCCTGAGTAGCTGAGATTACGGGCGCCCGCCACCACACCCAGCTAATTTTTTGTATTTTTAGTAGAGATGGGTTTCGCCATGTTGGCCATGCTGGTCTTGAACTCCTGATCTCAGGTGATCTGCCCACCTCAGCCTCCCAATGTTTTGGGTTTACAGGCATGAGCCACCACACCCAGCCTCCTAAAGAATTTATAATAATTGATAATGGTAATATTGTATTTTTTCTGGGATGTTTGCATTGTAACTAAAGATTCTTTGTGTCACAGGCTAAAGGGCATTTATCTCGGGACGTCCTAAATCACTCCTTTTTTTTTTGTGATGGAGTTTCACTCTTGTTACCCAGGCTGGAGTGCAGTGGCACGATCTCGGCTCACTACAACCTCTGCTTGTCAGGTTCAAGCAACTCTCCTGCCTCAGCCTCCCAAGTAGCTAGGATTATAGGCATGTGCCACCATGCCTGGCTAATTTTGTATTTTTAGTAGAGATGGGGTTTCACCATGTTGATCAGGCTGGCTGGTCTCGAACTCCTGACCTTGGGTGATCTGCCCGCCTCAGCCTCCCAAAGTGCTGGGATTACAGGCCTAAGCCACCGCACCTAGCCAATCACTCCTTGTAGGTAGTCATCTGGGGATTAAACCAGTCCTCATCCCATTTTTCAAGTGTTTAGGATCAAATTGCCCCCTGCCATAGAAGCAAAATGTGGACACACTGATGTGTTAGGAATGTAAAATGTTTTAGAAGAATATGCAAAGCAGGAGAATATTAATGTTGTTTTCATTTGACTATTCATATTCAACCAGTGAGGAACTCCTCTTAACAAGAATCTTATAAGACAGGTCTGGTGTTGCCAAAATCTCTCACTTTTTTTTTTAACTAAGAATATCCTTATTTCTCCTTCATGTTTGAAGGCTGTTTTTGCTGAATATAATATTCTAGATTGGAAGTTTTTTTCCTTCAGCACTTTATCACCCCAGTCTCTCGTGGCCTGTAAAGTTTCTGCTGAGAAGTCTGCTACCAGCCATATTGGAGCTCCTTTATGATGTTACTAATATGTCCTTTTTTTCTCTTGCTGCTTTTAGGATCCTTTTTTAGCCTTGACCTTTGAGAGTCTGATTATTATGTGCCTTGAGGTAGTCTTATTAAGGCTGAGTTGGCTTGGTGTTTTATGACCTTCTTATACCTGAATATTCATATCTTTCTCTAGTTTTAGAAAGTTCTCTGTTACTATTTCTTTAAATAAACTTTTTACATTGATCTCTCCCTCTACATTCTTTTAAAGACCGGTAACTTCAACTTGCCCTTCTGAGGCTATTTTCTAGTTCTTGTAGGCATGCTGTCTTTTTTATTCTTTTTTTCCTTTTACTCCTCGGACTGGGTATTTCCTTTTTTATTATTTATTTATTTATTTATTTTTTTTTTTTTTTGAGATGGAGTTTCACTCTTGTTGCCCAGGTTGGAGTGCAGTGGCATGATCTCGGCTCACTGCAACCTCCCCCTCCTGGCTTCAAGCAGTTCTCCTGCCTCAGCCTCCTGGGTAGCTGGGACTACAGGCGCCCGCCACCATGCCTGGCTAATTTTTTGTGTTATTTAGTACAGACTGGGTTTCACTGTGTTAGCCAGGATGGTCTCCATCTCCTGACCTCGTGATCTGCCTGTCTCGGCCTCCCAAAGTGCTGGGATTACAGGCCTGAGCCACTGCACCCGGCCGGAACACAGACAATTTTTAGGGCAGTGAAACTATTCTATATGATACTATAATGGTGGATACATGTCATTATCCATTTGTCCAAAACTATAGATGTAGAACAATCACCAAGAGGGAACTCTAAAGCAAACTAGAGATTTGGGGTGATAATGATATGTCAGTGAAGGTTAATCAGTTGTAACAGGTGGACCATTCTGGTAGGGGATGTTCATAGTGGAGGTGAGGGAACTATGCATGTCTTGCGGGGCACGGGGAGTATATGGGAAATCTCTGTACCTTCTGCTCAATTTTGCTATGAACCTAAAACTGCTTTAAAATATAAGATGTAAGAAAAAAATAAGTAAACCACCCAGATAGCTCAGTTGGTAGAGCATTGGACTTAATCTGAGGGTCCGGGGTTCATGTCCCTGTTCCTTAATTTTTTAAAAAAACTTTTAAATTAAATTAAACACAAAAAAGAAAAGTAAAAAAAAAGAAGAGTAAACTCATTGGATGGAAAATCAAGAGTAGGTCTGGCTTAACATTTGATTGATCCAATGGCTAAATGATGACACCAGGAACCTCTTCTTTCTGTCTTCTCTGTCATTAATAACATCATAAGGTGGCTGTCAGCTAATTGTGACCTCATCCTTTTTTGCTCATATTGAGTAGGAGGGAGAAGATTCAGATTTCTAAGAAAGGTCTAAGTCACATATTTTCTCCTGTCATGGAATGTTGAAATTGGCTTAAACCAAATGGAGATTGCCACCATTGCCCCTGGGATCAGGGTGGAGTTAGCATTCCCTGGAACCCACAGCTGCAGGGGGAGGGGCAATAAAATCAGGAATTCTCCTAAAAGAGAGAAGTGTAATATATGCTGAGCAGGTACCTGACAATATGAGTGTGGCAGAGGAACTTCTCATGACGGTACTGATGGCTTTTTGAAATCCAGGGCAAGAAAGGACACTTTTAAAATTTAGAGAAATAGGCCGGGCTCGGTGGCTCACGCCTGTAAGCTAAAGCGGGCGGATCACTTGAGGTCAGGAGTTCGAGACCAGCCTGGCCAACATGGTGAAACCCCATCTCTATTAAAAATACAAAAATTAGCCAGCGTGGTGGTGTGCACCTGTAATCCCAGCTACTCGAGAGGCTGAGGCAGGAGAATCGCTTGAACCCAGGAAGCAGAGGTTGCAGTGAGCCAAGATCACACCATTGCACTCCAGCTTGGGTGACAAGAACGAAACTCCGTCTCAAAACAAAAACAAAAACAAAAACAAATTAGAGAAATAAAATATGGGTCTAATAAGAGTTATGATTATTAATGGGGCAAATTAAGGAATTTGGAAGTTGGAGATTGACTTTGACAAGACTGTGGTGTATTTAAATTTGAACACAGAATTTGACATAAAATATATGTTGGAAAACAAGAAAATAATTAAGGACATTAGCAGTATTTTGCTGCTAGATAATTCTCCCCCAGTTTATCTTCAATCCTCAAAATCAAGTGGGAATGGGAGGTCCCGTGGAAACAAGTCAGGGGAGATAAGGTAAATCCACTGGTGTTCCTAGCAGAAATTTTACTGATAATCAGAATAGTAATAAGTATTGAAATAAAGCAAAAACAAATGGATGGGCCAGGTGTGGAGGCTCATTCCTGTAATCCTAGCACTTTGGGAGGCCAAGGCGGGCAGATCACTTGAGGCCAGGAGTTCAAGACCAGCCTGCCCAATGTGGCAAAACCCCGTCTCTACTAAAAATGCAAAAAGTAGCCAGGTTGGAGTGCAGTAGTGCAACTTGGGTCACTGCAACCTCCATCTCCTGGGTTGAAGCAATTCTTGTTTCTCAGCCTCTCAAGTAGCTGGGACTACAGGTACCTGCAACCACGCCCAGCTAATTTTTTGTATTTTTAGTACACCTGATCCGCCTGCCTCGGCCTCCCAAAGTGCTGGGATTACAGGCATGAACCACTGAGCCTGACCTCTAAAAAAAATTTTTTTTTTTCTTTTTGAGACGGAGTTTCACTCTTATCTTTTTTTTTTTTTCTTTGAGACGGAGTCTGGCTCTATCACCCAGGCTGGAGTGCAGTGGCCGGATCTCAGCTCACTGCAAGCTCCTCCTCTCGGGTTTACGCCATTCTCCTCCCTCAGCCTCTGGAGTAGCTGGGACTACAGGCGCCCACCACCTCGCCCGGCTAGTTTTTTGTATTTTTTAGTAGAGACGGGGTTTCACCGTGTTAGCCAGGATGGTCTCGATCTCCTGACCTCGTGATCCGCCCGTCTCGGCCTCCCAAAGTGCTGGGATTACAGGCTTGAGCCACCGCGCCCGGCCAGAGTTTCACTCTTGTTGCCCAGGCTGGAGTGCAGTGGCACAATCTCAGCTCACTGCAACCTCTGCCTCCCGGGTTCCAGTGATTCTCCTGCCTCAGCCTTCCTGAGTAGCTGGGATTACAGGCATGTGCCACCACGCCCAACTAATTTTGTATGTTTAGTAGAGACAGGGTTTCTCCATGTTGGTCAGGCTGGTCTCGAACTCCTGACCTCAGCTGATCCAACTGCCTCAGTCTCCCAAACTGCTGGGATTACAGGCGTGAGTCACTGCGCCCAGCCTAAAAAAATTATTTTAAGTAAAAATAAAAAATAAATGTTTTCCATGAGAAAAGAAGAAATCACACTGGTTTGGCAGTTTAAATGTTCTTTTTTTTTTTTTTTTGAGACAGAGTCTTATTGTGTCACCCGGGCTGGAGTGCAGTTGTGTCATCTTGGCTCACTGCAACCTCTGCCTCCCAGGTTCAAGCAATTCTCCTGCCTCAGCCTCCCAAGTAGCTGGGATTACAGGTGCCTGCCACCACGCCTGGCTAATTTTTGTATTTTTAGTAGAGACGAGGTTTCACCATGTTGGCCAGGCTGGTCTGGAACTCCTGACCTCAGGTGATCCACCTGCCTTGGCCTCCCAAAGTGCTGGGGTTACAGGCATCAGCCACCGCGCCCAGCCAGTTTACATGTTCTTACAACTCCAATAAGCTGATTCATTTTTCCCACTACATTTGTTTATTTATTTATTTATTTAGAGACAAGGTCCCGCTTTATCCAGTCTGGTCTTGAATTCCTGGCCTCAAGAGATCCTCCTGCCCTGGCCTCCCAAAGTGTTGGGATTACAGGTGTGAGTCACCTGGTCTGGCCCCCATTTTACTACATAGCTCCCAATTGATGGTTACTTTAAAGTTTGGTCTTCCACAAATATGATTTTTTTTGAGACGGAGTCTTGCTTTGTCGCCCAGGCTGGAGTGCAGTGGCTGGATCTCAGCTCACTGCAACCTCCGCCTCCCGGGTTTAGGCCATTCTCCTGGCTCAGCCTCCTGAGTAGCTGGGACTACAGGCGCCTGTCACCTCGCCTGGCTAGTTTTTTTGTATTTTTTAGTAGAGATGGGGTTTCACCATGTTAGCCAGGATGGTCTCGATCTCCTGAGCTCGTGATCTGCCCGCCTCGGCCTCCCAAAGTGCTGGGATTACAGGCTTGAGCCACCGCGCCCGGCTTTTTTTTTTTTTTTTTTAAGACAGAGTCTCACTCTGTTGCCCAGGCTGGAGTGCAGTGGCACAATTTCAGCTCACTGCAACCTCCGCCTCCTGGGTTCAAGCAATTCTCCTGCCTCAGCCTCCCAAGTAGCTAGGATTACAGACACCTGCCACCACACCTGCCTAATTTTTATATTTTTAGTAGAGGCAGGGTTTCACCACGTTGGCCAGGCTGGTTTCGAACTCCTGACCTCAAGTGATCCACCTCTCTCGGTCTCCCAAACATTATAATAAAAATAATCTTTTTACCATTGATAAAAAGACTTTGGGCTGGGTGCGGTGGCTCACACCTATAATCCCAGTACTTTGGGACTCAGAGGCAGGCAGATTGCTTGAGGTCAGGAGTTTCAGACCAACCTGGCCAACATGGTGAAATCCCATCTCTACTAAAAATACAAAAATTAGCCAGGCGTGGTGGTGGGTGCCTGTGATCCCAGCTGCCAAGACCGCCGCCTGCTCTGAGACTGGAGTAGACATAGGCCTCTGCAGGCTTGTCAAAGAAGGGAGAAAAAGAACAACAAGAGCAATTGAACACATTGATGAGGTGTAAAATGAAATAGACAGACTTAATGAACAAGCCAGTGAGGAGATTTTGAAAGTAGAACAGAAATATAACAAACTCCGCCAACCATTTTTTCAGAAGAGGTCAGAATTGATCGCCAAAATCCCAAATTTTTGGGTAACAACATTTGTCAACCATCCACAAGTGCCTGCACTGTTTGGGGAGGAAGACGAAGAGGCACTGCATTATTTGACCACAGTTGAAGTGACAGAATTTGAAGATATTAAATCAGGTTACAGAACAGATTTTTATTTTGATGAAAATCTTTACTTTGAAAATAAAGTTCTCTCCAAAGAATTTCATCTGAATGAGAGTGGTGGTCCATCTTCAAAGTCCACCGAAATCAAATGGAAATCTGGAAAGGATTTGACTAAATGTTCAAGTCAAACGCAGAATAAAGCCAGCAGGAAGAGGCAGCATGAGGAACCAGAGAGCTTCTTTACCTGGTTTACTGACCATTCTGATGCAGGTGCTGATGAGTTAGGAGAGGTCATCAAAGATGATATTTGGCCAAACCCATTACAGTACTACTTGGTTCCTGATATGGATGATGAAGAAGGAGAAGAAGATGACGATGATGAAGAGGAGGAAGGATTGGAAGATATTGATGAAGAAGGGGATGAGGATGAAGGTGAAGAAGATGAAGATGATGATGAAGGGGAGGAAGGAGAGGAGGATGAAGGAGAAGATGACTAATGGAAAACTGATGGATTCCAACCTTCCTTTTTAAAAATTTTCTCCAGTCCCTGGGAGCAAGTTGCAGTCTTTTTTTTTTTCCTCTTGTGCTCAGTCGCCCTGTTCTTGAGGTCTCTTTTCTCCACTCCATGGTTCTCAACTTATTTGGGGGGAAATACCTTGAGCAGAATACAATGGGAAAAGAGTCTCTACCTCTTTCTGTTCAAAGTTCATTTTTATCTCTTCCTGTCTGAACAAAAACTGTATGGAATCAACACCACCGAGCTCTGTGGGAAGAAAGAAAACCCTGCTGCCTTCGCTCTGCTGGAAGCTGGAGGGTGCTAGGCCCCTGTGTAGTAGTGCATAGGATTCTAGCTTTTTTCCTCCTTTCTCTGTATGTTGGGCTCAGAGAGTACACTGTGTCTCTATGTGAATGTGGACAGTTAGCATTTACCAACATATATCTGTCTACTTTCTCTTGTTTAAAAGAAGAAAAAAAAACGTAAAAAAATGGGGTTATAGAAGGTCAGCAAAGGGTGGGTTTGAGATATTTGGGTGGGTTAAGTGGGCATTTTGACAATATGGCTTCTCCTTTGGCATGTTTAATTGTGATATTTGACAGACATCCTTGCAGTTTAAGATGATACTTTTAAAATAAAGTATCTCCTAATGATGACTTGAGCCCTGCCACTCAATGGGAGAATCAGCAGAACCTGCAGGATCTTATTTGGAATTGACATTCTCTATTGTAATTTTGTTCCTGTTTATTTTTAAATTTTTTGTTTCACTGGAAAGATTATGCTGAGTTTTAAAAGTTAAAAGTGTACAAGTTGCTTTGTTACAATAAAACTAAATATGTACACATGGGGAAAAAAAAAGTTGTTTGTCAGAGGCTGGGCATGGTGGCTCACACCTGTAATCCCAGCACTTTAGGAAGCTGAGGTGGGATCACTTGAGCCCAGGAGTTCAAGACTAGCCTGGGTAACATAGGGAGACCCCATATCTACAAAAAATACACACACACACACACACACACACATTAGGTGGGCATGGTGGTACATCCGTGGTCCCAGTTCCTATGGAGGCTGAGGTGAGAGGATCGCCTGAGCCCAGGAGTTCAAGGCTGCAGTAAACCGTGATTGCACCACTCCACTCCAGCCTGGGCAATAGTAAGAGCCTGTCGAAAAAAACAAAAACAAAAACAAAATACCAGCCAGCACAGTGGCTCACGCCTGTAATCCCAGCACTTCGGGAAGTCAAGGCAGGGGATCATGAGGTCAGGAGATAGAGAGCATGCTGGCTAACACGGTGAAACACCGTCTCTATTAAAAATACAAAACATTAGCCGGGCATGGTGGCGGGTGCCTGTAGTCCCAGCTACTCGGGAGGCTGAGGCAGGAGAATGGCGTGAACCCGGGAGGCAGAGCTTGCAGTGAGCTGAGATCCAGCCACTGCACTCCAGGCTGGGCGACAGAGCGAGACTCCGTCTCAAAAAAAAAAAAAAAAAAAAAAGAAAGTAGAGGGGAAAAATGAGGGGAACTTTTTGAGGGCATAAAAGGGAGAAAGGGGGATTTGAAACAAGCCAGGTTAAGCAGCTATTCCCTAATCCCACTCTCTCCACTAACCAGGCTTCCTTCATACACCCCACTGACACCCTTTGGGCTGTGCTTTCTTTAAATGTAATGTGTATTAAATCTGAGAGCTTGTGAAAATGCAGATTTCTAGGTCTCACTTGCAGCCTACTGAATCAACATTCTGGGAGCAGGACACAAGCGTCTAATACAAAAGGTTCTTTACCCATATCTATTCCAGGCGCAGTCCCAGCATTTCGGGAGGCCAAGGCAGGAAGATCGCTTGAGTCCAGGAGTTTGAAACTAGCTTGTACAACATAGTAAGACCCTGTCTCTACAAAAAAAAGTTTTAAAACATTAGCCAGTCATGGTGGTGGGCACCTGTTGTCCCAGCTACTGAGGACGCTGAGGCAGGAGGATTGCTTGAGCTTGGGAGGCAAGGCTACAGTGAACCATGATTGTGCCACCGCACTCCAGCTTGGGTGACAGAGTGAGGCCCTGTCTCAAAAATAAATAAATAAACAGAAGACTATATCTAACAAACGCCACCCCAGAAGCTGACTGCACACTCTTGGACTCCACCTCAGAACTTTAGAATCAAAACCTGTTGATAAAGATGAGAGTATTATTATTATTATTATTATTATTATTATTTGAGACGGAGTCTTGCTCTGTCGCCCAGGCTGGAGTGCAGTGGCCGGATCTCAGCTCACGCAAGCTCCGCCTCCCGGGTTTACGCCATTCTCCTGCCTCAGCCTCCCGAGTAGCTGGGACTACAGGCGCCCGACACCTCGCCCAGCTAGTTTTTTGTATTTTTTAGTAGAGACGGGGTTTCACCAGGTTAGCCAGGATGGTCTTGATCTCCTGACCTCGTGATCCACCCGTCTCGGCCTCCCAAAGTGCTGGGATTACAGGCTACTCCATAGGCAGAGCAGCCTTTCTGCTTGATTTTTATGATTTCAATCTCTTTTTAAAATTGACAGAATTCTGAATTCCTTCTCTGTGTTATCTCAAAGTCTGAGCTTCTTCAAGACCATGATTTTGAATTCCCTGTCTGGAAAGGTCACATATCTCTGTCACTCCTGGATTATTTAGTCCATTTCCATCCAGGAAAATAAAGTTTTCCTGGATGTTCTCGATGCTGTGGATGGTCATCAATGTCTGGACATTGAAGAGTTAGGTATTTATTCCAGTCTTTACAGTCTGGACTTATTTGTACCCATCCTCCTTGAGAAGGCTTTCTATATATTCAAAGTGGATTAAGTGTTGTGACTTAAGCCTATGGTCTCTGTAGCTGATGTGTACCAGGGGGTGCCCTAAGCCTATGACCCCTGCAACTGTTGCCAACTCCTAGATACTCCTGGATCCTTGGTGGCCTTGGGTAAGATAAGGGAGAATTCCCTGGTTACCCAGGCAACATCTCTCACTTTCTTTCTTGTCTTTCCCCCAATCAGGAACCTCTCCCCCAACTGGGCTGCCTGGAGTTGGGGGAGGGGTGACATGAGCACTCCCCTGGCCACCACAGATGGTAGTGCACTGAGTCACACCTGAAGCTTTGCAGACCAGTACAGTATTGGATCCTGCCCAAGACCTGTGGCCAGAACTGCTTAGTTACCACTGATATTTACTCAAAGTCCAAGGGCACTTTAGTCAGCAGGTGGTGAATCCTGCCAGGATAAATCTGACCCATCAGAGCAGTGGATTCCCTTCTGGCACAGGGTAGGTCTGGAAACGTAGCGTAGGAGGAAAGGCCTGGAATCAAGAGCCTCAGGATTCTGCCTGGTGCTTTATTTTCCTGTGGTTGAGTTGCTACTCAGGCTGCAAGACAAAGTCTCCTGAGTTTGTTCTCCTTGAGTACTCTTCCCTCTCCTTTCCCCAAGCGGAAGGAGTCTCTCCCTGAGCTGTCCTGCCTGGAGTTGGGGGAGGAATGATGCAGGCACTCCCTTGGCCACCACAGCTGGTGTCACTTGGGGTCATACACACCCAGAGTCCCCTGCCTCCATGACCAGTGCAGCTCCAGGGTTTGCCTAAGGAATATAGTCCTTGTGACCTGACTGTCACTTGTGTATTCAGGGCCCCAGGCCACTTTGGTCAGCTGGTGGCAGAACCAGCTGGGGACTCAGGTCTGTCCCACTCCGGCTGAGGATTCTCCTCTGGCCCAGAGCTGATCTAAATGCAGCCTCTGTGGGAGCCAGCAGAATTCTGTTCAGTGTAGTGCTGTGCTGTGACAGGGCAGCAGTGAGTTCCAATGCAAAATCCCACACTCCTCTCCCTCCCCGACATGCACAGATTCTCTCTCCAAGCTGTTGTGCCAGGGGTGAGGGAGGGGGGCATAGGCGATACAGGACTGTCTTTCCCACCCTCTTCAGTGCCTCTTTTCTTGATACGATGTGAAAACCAGGTACTGTGATCACTCATTTTTTGTTTCTTATGAAGATGCTCTTTTAAAAAAAATAAATAAATAAGGAGTCTCACTGTTGCCTGGGCTGGAGCACAGTGGCACTATTTCATCTCATTGGAACCTCTGCTTCCCAGGTTCAAGTGATTCTCCTGCCTCAGCCTCCCAAGTAGCTGGGATTATAGGCCCCCACCACCACACCCAGCTAATTTTGTATTTTTAGTAGAGATGGGGTTTCTCCATGTTGACCAGGCCAGTTTTGAACTCTTGACTTCAAGTGATTCGCCTGCCTCAGCCTCCCAAAGTTCTGGGATTATAGGCGTGAGCCACAGCATCCGGCCTAAAGGTACTTTTCTTGCAGGGACAGTTGTTCAGTTTGGTGTTCCTGCATGGAGACAATCGCTGGAGGGGGCTGTTTGGCCATCTTGCTCCAGCCTTTCCATTTTTAGCCAGTGGGAGTAGCCACTGTTTCCGGAGAAAACATCATCTTGTGACCACCCTCTTTCTCTTAACTTGCCTTCATGAAGACATTGCCTTAATGGTTGTGAAGAGATGAAGCAATTACATTTAGCCTTATGTACAAAAAGTCCTGGAGTGATAGCAATATTAATCATGTGTCACTTAATTTGAGGGAGGTTATTGATTCTGGCCTAATAGCATCTAGATGAAAGTTGAGCCTTCGCTGAGCACTGTAGCTCACACCTGTAATTGCAGCACTTTGAGATGCCAAAGCAGGCAGATTGTTGACCCCAGAAGTTTGAGACCAGCCTGGGCAACATAGTGAGACCCCATCTCTCTTAAAAATAAAAAACAGATAGCTGAGTGTGGTGGTGCATGCACCTGTAGTCCCAGCTACTTGGGAGGCTGAAGTAGGAGGATTACTTGAGCCTAGGACATTGAGGCTGCAGTGAACTATGATCATGCCAGTGCTGTACTCCAGCCTGAGTGACAGAACTACAGCCTGTCTCAAAAAAACAAAACAAAACACACACACACACACACACACACACACACACACACACACACACAAAGAACTTGCCCTTAACAGAAAGAAATACAATATGGTCACTTTTACACATGGAAGACAGTAAGAGAAATCATGCCCTAGGGAGAGAGGCTATGTGCTGGGTGTTAAGGAGGAAAGAGAAACAAGTCAGATCTGGTCTGTGTGGGCACCTTGGACGCAGGGCAGGAGTTGACACTAGCAGGATAGAAAGACATGGAATAATGGTCTCTCCTTCATCCTTATACGTAAGGATGCCTACCTGCTCCTTGGAGAGGCAAGGCCAACAAAGTGAGTGGTAGGTAGTGGTACTTGGGCCATGGCCAGTGTGGCATGGAGGTTAAGTGCTCCAGAGTTGTGATTTAGCAGGCTAGGTTTGAAAGCTGAGTCCTCTGCTTACGGGCTATGTGATCTGAAGCAATTTACCTACCTCTCTGAACCTCAGCTTCTTAAAATAGGAAATGAAGATCATAATATCTTCCCTACATAAAACCCTCAGCAAGGTATTCCAAAACTATCATTATTAGGCCAAGCGAATGCTTCAAAAGGAAAACAAAACTAAACTAAACTAACATTAAATCTAAGCATTTGTTATCTATAATGTTTGCCATGCTAGCTAAAATCTGGAAACAACCCATCCAATAATTCATGAAGAGTCAAAACCATTTACCTATTTGATAAAATACATTACAGCTATTAAATATATATATACATATATATATGTTTTTTTTTTTTTTTTTTTTGAGACGGAGTTTCGCTCTTGTTGCCCAGGCTGGAGTGCAATGGCATGATCTTGGCTCACTGAATCTCCCCCGCCCTGGGTTCAAGTGATTCTCCTGCCTCAGTCTCCCAAGTAGCTGGGATTATAGGCACATGCCACCACACCCGGCTAATTTTTTGTATTTTTAGTAGAGATGGGATTTCACCATGTTGGCCACGCTGGTCTCAAACTCCAGACCTCAGGTGACCCACCCGCCTCGGCCTCCCAAAGTGTTGGGATTACAGGCTCACGCTGCTGTGCCTGGCCTACAGCCATTAAATTTTTTAACAATAAAAACTATGTAGCAATAGGTGTGCTGGATGACTCCGAAAGACAGAAGACATGGGAGACATGGTCACTGGGCAATGGAGTTAGAGTCTCAAATATTTAACAATGCAAGGTGTCGTAGGATTAACAGTTAAAGTAAGTGGTACAGAACAGGAGTAATTTATAAACTTGGGTATGACCTGGTGGCCTGGATAGGTTAAGAAAGAGTTATGGAGCAGGACAAATTGAGCTGGGCCTGGAAATTGGATAGAATGTGTGTCAAGTATGAAAGGCCATTTCATGTAGAGGACACAGAAGGAAGCTCCATTATGTGGAGAGAGGATACTCAGAGAACAGCCAGGAGACTGGACTGGCTCAAGCAGAGGTTACATGCCAGGACAAAGTCATAAACTGAGGCCAAAGTCATGGAGAACACTGAATGCTATGCTGAATAGTCTGAACTTTATGCTATAAGCCTTTCGAATGAAAGAAAGCAACATTTGAAGACAAACTAGAAGCACGGGACACTACTGAAAAGCAGTGATCCCTCACACGGACTTGAGGGTCTGAGCTTTGGGAGCAAGTGTAAGAACCAGAAACAAGGGTCTGATACATGAAATATTTAGGATGTTGTACCATTTTCTTCTTTTGTTTTCTGACTCACATGGCTTTTCCCTACCCCCTTTCCATCTGTTTTTCAAGTTATTCTCTTTCTGAACTGCTATGGCCTACCAATTTCGGCTGCCCTAGAGCTCTCGTCAGTTCCTCCCATTCCCTTAACAGGTGCCGGGTCTCATCTCCAGGCCTTGCCTCTAGGCCAGGCAGTGTGGGAGGAAGCATTTGCTGCAACGCAGTATGACCAGGACCCAGAAAGGAAAGACCGTTCTGCCCCATTGCTTCTATCAGTCACTGCCCCCACGGCTGGGATGGGGCATGATTTTAAACTACTCAAAACTGAAAGGCAAGGAGGAGTGTGCCTCTGTCTCCAGTGTGCCTATGGTCTTCTTCAGCTCACAGTACCATCTACACCGCAAGAGCCAATATTTGAAAATGGCTGCTGCAAACCTTACCTTCTCTCAGGAGGTGGTGTGGCAGCGAGGACTGCCCAGCATTCCTTATAGCCAGTACAGCTTTGACCACCTCTACAACGCCAATGACATCATCCATACTCCCCGGATCAGGAAGGCCCAGCCTCGGAAACCTGTTCGCTTCAAGTTCCTGGGTTCCTCAAGTCCCTTAACAGGAGACACCTCCCTGGCTATGAAGACAGAAAGCTCTGCCAATCCTGAAAAGAAGCTGAAGAAATCAAAGCCAGCCAGCATCGTCCGGGAAGCACCCCGCCCTCTCATCCATCATCCCTGCATGCATCCAGATACGCTGGGTCGGCCACCTTCTCCAGATGTGAACCTGGAGGAAAGAGAAGCCTGGCTTCTGCCTCCTGAGAAGGAGGCCAGAGCGTGGGAGGCCACTGTGCTGGAAAAGCTGAACAAGCGCACAGCCCGATGGATCCAGAACAAGCGTCCTCAAAGGCCTGGGGCATCCCCTAACAAGTGGCAGAGCTTCCTGCGACAGCAGTACGACTGGAGTCACATCCGGGATGAACTTACCTCTGCCAGCGACCTGGAGCTCCTGAAACAGCTGGAGGCAGAAGAGGCAGCAGAGTTTGAGGATCAAAGTGTCATCCTGCCCCCACAGGAAAAGAAGAAACCAGAACTGCTGCTTCCTGTTTACTACAGGTATACCGGCCAGGGACTCAAATGCACCCTTGATAATCCCTGCCTCCCCTTCAGGGACTCCCAGGGGGACTCACACTCCCGATTTTAGAATGCACTCTCCCATCAACTTCATGTTCTCCACCACCGGCCTGCTCCCTGAGAGCTCTGCAAAGTAAGGTTTCTCAATCTGCACTGCTGACATTCTGGGTTGGATAATTTTTGTTGTGGGAACTGCCCTGTTCATTATGGGATGCTAGCAGCATCCCTGGCTTGTACCCACCAGAGCACAACCTCCTAGCTGTGACAACCAAAGATGTCTCAGACACTGCCAAATGTCTCCAACAGGGACAAAGCCATTCCCAGCTGGGAACCACTGCTCTTAAAGGGATTGGTTCTCAACCTTCTCCAGTAGACTTTGCCATCAGACTGCTGGTGTAGTTACCAACCGAGTGCTCCCAGAAATGTATCCTTGGTGGAGTGAGGAAGGCAGGAACCTCATAGCACTGAGGTTTGGTCCTGCCTCACTCTGAATAAGGAACCAGTGTGTCACTGACTCAAAAACTGACTAACTGCAGGACAGAGAACCAGACAACCTGAGAGAAGATGACTACATGTTTCTTAGATTGCTTCCATCTCATTTATAGCTAGAGGAAACACTGGAGCTATTACATTATCCCTGATTTCCAAGAGTGAACTAAAAATCAGTGGAAATCCATTTATTTATTCATTTATTGGACAAATATAAATTATGTTCTTGCTACTTTCCAGGTACTCTGCAAAGTGCTGGGAATACAATGTAAAAGCAATACACACAGACATGTACCTTTAAGGAGCTTACAGCCTGTTCACCACCAGGTAGATGGACATTAAATAACCACACACAGAATAGACAGAATGAGATGACGAAGGAGGTGGGATCCCTTCCCCAAGGCCATGCCGCCTCTAAGGGTATGAATGTTTAAAAAGGGTTATGCTGGAGCACAGCCACTCTGCCATGCTGCTTGGTGGATGCAGAAGGTGTGGATCTTTCAGGAGCCAGGCAGGGTGGCTGTAGACAAGCCCTTCTGACAGCTCCACATTCAACTGGCACCATGGCGACAAGGCTAAAAGTTAAACATTGGTGTTCTGCAATGCTCACGTGTATAGGAGCAGAGCTCAAAGAGGAAAGGGAACAAGCTGTGGATTTAATGGAAAGGGGGATCCACCTCCTGCTCTTTCCCCCTTTTCCCTCCTTTCTCACCCCTGCCAAGATTGCCCAGTTACTTCCAACAAGCAGAGACAGTTGAAATCATGCCTGACGACAAGACCACTGAGGATATCCATGAAAAGAGGAGCCTCTCCCAGCCCCAAACCCAGAGCTACTTTCGCCAGGTGACTCCCCGAGCTGGAAAGTTTGCCTACTCCACAGACAACACCTTTGAACAGGAGATTTACTTTGGTAATAGAGCTGGGCCCCTGTGGTAGGGGCACAGGGGGACATGGGCCAGGGAGGTGGAAGATCACTGGGGGCTGGAAACAGTTGTGGGTATGGAGAGGCCCTGGATGACCCAGGTTTTCATGTTCATGACCCACACCCACACCAGCACAGGAGTCGGGTCGGGGAGTGATAGCTAACAGGGAGGGCACTGCTCTCTCTCCCTGCTTTCTCTATCCCTCCATCTTACTAAAGAGGCAATGAAGGGTGGAACTGTAAAGTAGGCAAGACTTTGGGAACAATCCATCTCTTCTCTGTCCACCCTTCTCCCTTCTCTCACTTCGAGATATGATCCCACCAAGGTGCGATGTTGGAAAAAATCAGGGCTTTGGAGTCAGGCACATTTAAGTTTAAATCCTGGCTCAGTATTTTTTTAGTAAACTTCAGTAAATTACATAATTCCTCTCAGCCACAAGTACCTTATTTGTGAAGTGATGTTAAGAAAAATGCACTTTGAGTAGAGTAGATGAGAAAGCATCTGTAATGCTTCTTGCCCAGTGTCTGTCTAAGGTGTTCAGTAAATGTTCGCCACCTTCTCCTTCCCTACTGCTGTCCCTTAGATGCCTGGGCTTCCGGGATACCCGATCTAGGTCTTTGTGTTCCTAGCTGTTTCTTCTTCCCAAGCCCCATTTTGTTCCTAAACTGCTGCAGCTGAAAGTCTTCTCAAAGTGTTTAACAAAATGACTCTAAGGTATTCATCACTGATGGGATTAATTAGGTGCCTCTTTTTTAGTATCTAGCTTTTCATAAGGGATAAGGCCTCTAAGTGGTTACATAGGTTCTTCTCTTTTCTTTTTCTTTTTCATTTTTTGATACACAGTCTTGCTCTGTCGCCAGGCCGGAGTGCAGTGACACAATCTTGGCTCACTGCAACCTTTGCCTCCACCTCCCAAGTAGGTGGGATTATAAGTGCGCGTCACCACGCCCAGCTAATTTTTGTATTTTTAGTAGAGACGGGGTTTCACCATGTTGGCCAGAATGGTTGCAATCTCTTGACCTTGTGATCTGCCCTCCTCGGCCTCCCAAAGTGCTGGGATTACAGGCGTGAGCCACCGCTCCTGGCCAGTTCTTTTCTTATTTTTGAAATGGTTTCACTCCCATTACCTAGGCTGGAGTGCAGTGGTGCTATCTCCACTGCAACCTCCACCTCTCAGGCTCAATTGATTCTCCTGCCTCAGCCTCCCGAGTAGCTGTACCCAGCTAATTTTTGTATTTTTGTGGAGATGGAGTCTTACAATGTTGCCTAGGCTGGTCTTGAACTCCTGACCATGTGATCCACCCACCTTGGCCTCCCAAAGTGCTGGGATTACAGGTGCGAGCCACCGAACCTAGCCATAGGTTCTGCCTTAGGAAGGAAAGCACCATCCTTGGCTCCCAGGCCTCTAATGAGGTGACTAGCTATGATATTTCTTTCTTTTTTTTTTCCCCCACTGACACTATGGTGACTTATCACTGTGATATTTCCAAGCAATAGTCACCTTCAAGGGATGCCCCAGAGTATGGCAGTCATGGATCCTAGGGGCTTAGATTAGTGCAAACGGAAGTTGGGTCTGATCCTGGTGATTGGGAACCCGGGGAGAAAGGAAAGAGGGAGGTTACAGGGGACTCACTGTTTCTTTGTCTGTTCACAGATGAAGTCCAGATCATCCACCAGATTGGTGCAAAGAGAGACCAGATTGTCCTGGAAAACCTAAATCGGTACAATAAGCAGCTATCTAAGGTCTTCCCTGAAACTCCAGAGAAGTGGAGTGCCCAGGCAATTCCTGAAGCACGTAAGCAGGAAGCTAACAGGGAAGGCAGGGGTTAATAATGGGAATGGGGCTACTTCCCATCATTACCCACTATTCATGTGCTAGAGCTCCCAGTTCATGGGCTGAAGCACCATTAGCATCTAGGCAATCCCCTTTCTACGTACTAAAAATAATCTCACGAAATTATAAAATACTAACTGTAACTAGAAAGAGCCTCACAGGAACATACAATCATTTGAGATCTGATGTAACTTAGGTATAACCAAGTGGTTTAGGGCCAATAGTTACCAATAAGGCAGCTCCTATCTCAATGCTAACAGGGAAAGTGCAGCTAATGGGGAAAGTGCATCAAACTCCTGACCCAGCATTCTGCCCTTTTCCCTGGGGCTGGATTTACCCTCCCACTCCACACTCAGCCCACCCATACCTGAACTTTCACAAGTTCATCATTCTTCACTCTGTAAGACAAAGAGGGAAAGGAGGCGGCCAAGAAATTACCTTATGAAACAAAATGTGCACATCCTCCACAAGACTCCATTTCCCATAACTCTTTGCAGGATTACTGTTCAGATGGGCCCAGTGGTATGCAGAAACTAACAGCAGTTGTCACCCATTCTTTTTTTTTTTTCTTTTTTTGGAGACGGAGTCTTGCTCTGTCGCTCAGGCTGGAGTGCAGTGGCATGATCTCAGCTCACTGCAGCCTCCATCTTCATGGTTCAAACAATTCCCCTGCCTCAGCCTCCAGAGTAGCTGGAATTACAGTTGCATGCCACCACGCCTGGCTGACAGGGTTGCCTGGCCTCCTAGCTGTGCCTTTGCATCCATTTGGCAAGAAGTCCTTCCCTGGGCCCAGTCTACCCTTGGAGGCACAGGCATATTCTGTGCCTGCTGTGGAGGCAACCACCAGACAGCTGTGGACAGCCACAGGATTTCCACACAAGCTGGCTTTTTTTGTTTGTTTGTTTTTGAGACAAAGTCTCACTCTGTCACTCAGGCTGGAATGCAGTGGCGTGATCTCGGCTCACTGCAGCCTCCATCTTCCTGGTTCAAGCAATTCCCCTGCCTCAGCCTCCAGAGTAGCTGAGACTATAGGTGTGCGCCACCACGCCCAGCTAATTTTTGTATTTTTAGTAGAGACGGGGTTCACCATGTTGGTCAGGATGGTCTCGATCTCTTGACCTCGTGATCTGTCCACCTCGGCCTCCCAAAGTGCTAGGATTACAGGCGTGAGCCACTGTGCCCAGCCTCTTTTTCTTTTCGCCTTCCTGCCTTCCTTCCTTCCTTCCTTTCCTCCTTTCCTTCCTTCCTTTCCTTCTCCCTTTCCTTCCTTTCTCTCTGTCTCCCTCTCCTCTCCTGTCCTCTCCTCCCTCCCCCTCTCCCTCCCCTTCCCTCTCCCTCTTCTATTCTTTTCTTGACAGGCTGAGCGCAGTGGTACAATCATGGGTCAGCCTTTACCTGCCTGAGCTCAAGAGATCCTTCCACCTCACTCTCCTGAGTAGCTAGAACTACAGGTGCACACCACTATACCCAGCAAATTTTTGTAGAGACAAGGTCTCACTGTGTTGCCCAGGCTGGTCTCAAACTTCTGGGCTCAAGTGATGCACCCTGTTCAGACTCCCAAAGTGTTGGAACTACAGGCATGAGCCACTCTCCCAGCCAGGGGATTCCTTTTCAATAACAGCTTTATTGAGCTTGAATTTACATACTATAAAATTAATCCTGTCAAACCATACAATTTGATGAGGCAGGCAGATCACTTGAGCCTAGCAGTTTAAGACTAGCCTAGGCAACAAGGTAAGACCCCGTCTCTACGAAAAAATACAAAAATTAGTGGAGCAATGGTGGCACGCACCTGGAGTCCTAGCCACTCACGAGGCTGATGCAGGAGGATCAGGGCATAGGGTCTCACTATGTTGCCCAGGCTGGTCTCAAACTCCTGGCCACAAGGGATCCTCCCACCTCAGCCTCCCAAACAAAGTTCTGGGATTATAGGCACGAGCCACTGTGCCTCACCAAGAGTCATTACTTTGTGTGCTCCCTTTAGATCAGCAGTCCTCAACCTTTTTGGCACTAGAGACTGGTTTCGGGGAAGACAATTTCTCCACAGACCAGCGGGGTGGGGATGGTTTCAAGATGAAACGGTTCCACCTCAGATCATCAGGCATTAGATTATCATAAAGGGTGCGCAACTTAGATCCCTCATATGTGCAGTTCACAATAAGGTTCATGCTCCTATGTGACTCTAATGCCACTGCTGATCTGACAGGAGGCAGAGCTCAGCGGTAATTCTTGCCTGCCCACGGCTCACCTCCTGTTGTGGTGGCCCGGTTCCTTACAGGCCATGAACTGGTACAGGCCCATGGCCTGGGGGTTAGGGACCCCGGCTTTATTATTTTTTATTTTTATTTTTTTATTTTTTGTTTGAGACGGAGTCTGGCACTGTCGCCCGGGCTGGAGTGCAGTGGCCGGATCTCAGCTCACTGCAAGCTCCGCCTCCTGGGCTTACGCCATTCTCCTGCCTCAGCCTTCTGAGTAGCTGGGACTATAGGCGCCCGCCACGTCGTCCAGCTAGTTTTTTTGTATTTTTTTAGTAGAGACGGGGTTTCAACGTGTTAGCCAGGATGGTCTGGATCTCCTGACCTCGTGATCCGCCCATCTCGGCCTCCCAAAGTGCTGGGATTACAGGCTTGAGCCACCGCGCCCGGCGGGACCCCGGCTTTAGATGACTGTTGATGTGGAAGGTGGCTAGTGGATGTGTTTCTATCCATCTATAACCCAAAGGACTGGAACTAAAGTAAATGTTGGCAGTTGTATTTTTTATTCCCATGGGGTTAAATATCAGAGATCTAAGACTTGCTCACCACAAATCCATTTTAACTCCTTGAGCAGAGGGATATAGGAGAAATGGGGTTAATTCAGCTATCTCTCACCTCTTCAGGAGGGATTTCAAGTCGGCTGAGAGAAGTCAGGGAGGGTCACATGGCAAAGTGTGAGGTGGCCTGTCAGAGGTGGTTCCACAGCTCCTAGTTGCACACACCCTACCCTACAAAGGAAGGAGGCCTCAGCAGAGTGGCTGAGTCCCCCAGCACGTTCCAAGCTGGTGGGGACCGTGTGGAGGAGATGCACTGTATGCGCATCTTTGCTAAACTGCCCTGGAGTCTCACAGAAATCTTTTTTTTTTTTTCTTTTTTCTTTTTTTTTTTGAGATGGAGTCTCTCTTTGTCACCCAGGTTGGAGTGCAATCTCAGCTCACTGCAACCTCTGCCTTCCCAGTTCGAGTGATTCTTCTGCTTCAGTCTCCCAAGTAGCTGGGATTACAGGTGCCCGCCACCATGCCTGGCAAGTTTTTGTATTTTTAGTAGAGATGGGGTTTCACCATGTTGGTCAGGCTGGTCTCGAACTCCTGACCTCAAGTGATCCACTCGCTTTGGCCTCCCAAAGTGCTGGGATTATAGGCGTGAGCCACTGCACCACGCCTCACAGGACTCTTTTTACATTAGAAGAAAGAAATGTTATGCCTTCCTTGCTCAAAGGAAAGAATTGATTCAGAGCAAATCTAAGGGTGTTAAGAGTTGGAATGAAATCTTGGAAAAAACCAGGAATGGCTGATAGTGACTGATTAGAACATGAGACTAATAGGCAGTATGAATAATGAATTTAGTATGTCTGGAAATGTTTTTATCATTTTCCCTTCCCCTTCTCCCTACAGCTTTTTTTCTGAGAAAGAGGCTTTCTAAATTTGACACCATGAAAAACATTAAGTTCAGAAAATGTAACTATAGCTTTTTTTTTTTTTTAGAACGGAGTCTCGCTCTGTCATCCAGGCTGGAATGCAGTGGCATGATCTCGGCTCACTGCAACCTCCACCTCTTGGGTTCAAACGATTCTCCTACCTCAGCCTCCCAAGTAGCTGGGACTATAAGCACATGCCACCATGCCCGGCTAATTTTTTTGTATTTTAGTAGAGACAGGGTTTTCACTGTGTTAGCCAGGATGATCTCGATCTCCTGACCTCACGATCCACTCACCTCGGCCTCCCAAAGTGCAGGGATTACAGGCGTGAGCCACTGCGCCCGGCCAACTATAGCTTTTCTAACTATATTTAATATTTATGTTTCTTTCTGTTCTCAAATTTCTGTTGTCATGAGGAAAAACTCAAGAGATGTTAAAATCTTTAAATTTTCACAGCTTATAGCACCATTACTCTCCCCAAATTAAAAACATTAAAAGGAAAACTTAATACTTTACAAATAATGGCCAATGACACTAAATTGCAATGTATCAAATATTGAATTTTATGAGCAAATCTCGTTACATATAAACATATTTATGTTCCTAAAGATTTAGGTCCCTAAAGATAACCCTTAAATTTATAAAAAGGTTTGTAGATATCTCAATTTCCCCCCACAAATCTCTCGCCCCCATCATCATCATGGCTTACCATGTCTGTAGTCAGGACTTTCCATAATTCCCTGTGTCTTTGTACTCAGTTCCCCATATAATCATGGGGAAATTCACTCTTGAGGGTTTTGCTTTGGTATTAGTCAGGAATAAGAATGGGATGCAAGCTGGGGCCACTGTGTGGCAGGGCCTAGGGCAGTGGGGTGAGAAGACCTCACACTGCCATGTTGCACAGCTTGCAGACCCGTGCAAGGAGCCCTGCGCTGGACTGCTTTGCCCACCCCTGCCAAGGATATGCTGCAGCAGGTGGGTGAGGAGGGTGTGCCTATTAAGACCAGGAGATTGAAGAAGCAGGCAAAATCACTGGAGGAGGATGTGACCTGGGAACTGGTGGTCCTGCGGAGGATGCTGAAGGAATGGAAGACTGCCTGGGCTCTGAGTGAGTGAAGGGAGGTCCTGAGATACTGTATGTTTGTGAGAAGTGGTTCTCATCTGGGACTAGGCTTTCTCAGTCTTTGAAAAATCCATTCCTCCTTTGTGAAATGTAAAAATCTGTTTGCCTCATTAAGGCTAGACAAGAGCCTTTCACACATTGGGTGTTAGATGAACTTTAGTTGACATATATCTGGGTGCTTTTTGCATGGGTGGGTATTACTTCAGTAATTTGTAGAAACTCATTACACTGAAGACTCTTCAGAGGCAGGGATCCTATCTTTTTTTTTTTTTTTTTTTTTTTTTTTGAGACAGAGTTTTACTCTTGTTGCCTCGGCTGGAGTGCAATGGTGGGATCTCAGTTTACTGAAACCTCGGCTTCCTAGGTTCAAGTGATTCTCCTGCCTCAGCCTCCTGAGTAGGTAGGATTATAGGCACCCACCACCACGCTTGGTTAACGTTTTGTATTTTTAGTAGAGATGGGGTTTCACCATGTTGGCCAGACTGGTCTCGGACTCCTGACCTCAGGTGATCTGCCTGCCTTGGCCACCGCGCCAGCCCTTTTTTTTTTCATTCCAAGATGGAATTTCACTCTGTCTCCCAGGCTAGAGTGCAATGGCACTTGATTTTGGCTCACTGCAACATCTACCTCCCAGGTTCAAGCAATTCTCCTGCCTCAGCCTCCCGAGTAGCTGGGACTATGGGCATGTGCCATGATGTCTGGCTAATTTCTGTATTTTTAGTAGAGACAGGGTTTCACCATGTTGGCCAGGCTGGTCTCGAACTCCTGACTTCAGGTAATCTCCCGGCCTCGGCCTCCCAAAGTGCTGGAATTACAAGCGTAAGCCACTACACCCAGGCGACCCTATCTTATTGATTTCCAAACTTTATGCTCAGTAAATGATGCATGAAGGGAAGAACAAAATATGCCATCCAACCGTTGTCCATGTTGTAGTTGACTGTGGTATCAGCAACCCCTCTCCAAAATTCATCCGTAGAGTTGGGGCTATCCTATACTAACTCTGCCTTCAAAGATAGAATGGCCTGGTAAGGCCATTACTTGAAAGCTATGGTATTTGAGAACTCAACAGCTGTTGGCCTTCAGAACATGATAGACAAGTTTAGTTAGTGCAGGAAAAAGAGAGGCAATCCATTAGGTAAACTGGATCAGATAAACAACAACAAAAAAGACTGAAGGAAGCACCTACAGATCGTAGGAGCTTTGAAATAGAAGTCTGATACCTGCCAAAAGAGTAGTTAGCAACTAAAATGAAGAAGATGTCGAAAGCCAAATGGAAGTGCCCTCAAAGACAAAGAACCTAATGAAAACCACAATAACTAACACTTATTGAACCTTCATTATCTTGTCAGGCATTTTGCTAAACACTTTGTCTAGTTAACTCATTTAACACTAAGAGTAACTCAATATGTGGATTCTAGTATTATGCCCGTATTACAAATAAGAAATCTCAGGCCGGGCGCGGTGGCTCAAGCCTGTAATCCCAGCACTTTGGGAGGCCGAGACGGGCGGATCACGAGGTCAGGAGATCGAGACCATCCTGGCTAACACGGTGAAACCCTGTCTCTACTAAAAAATACAAAAAACTAGCCGGGCGAGGTGGCGGGTGCCTGTAGTCCCAGCTACTCCGGAGGCTGAGGCAGGAGAATGGCGTGAACCCGGGAGGCGGAGGTTGCAGTGAGCTGAGATCCGGCCACTGCACTCCAGCCTGAGTGACAGAGCGAGACTCTGTCTCAAAAAAAAAAAAAAAAAAAAAAAAAAAAAGAAATCTCAGGCTCGGGGTTAAGTAACTTATCCACAGTCATACAGCTAATAACTGTGATCCAAACCAGGTATGTCTGAAAACAAAGTACCCTTAACTACTTTGTTTTATTGTCTCTTTTGTTTCCCAGATAGTTACAACAAAAACTTATTTAACAAAAGAGAGATAGATACAATGGGGTTGGGAGAAGTTTTGTCTGGGAACTTACCTGAAGAGGGTACATGGATCATCAGAGAAATAACTCCCTAAAGACCCCATCTCTGGGCCCTTTATTCTTCTGACCTAATGTTTTGCTTGAATTATTCTGGGTGAAGGGCAGACTTCTTGTCACCTGCCTGCAGCACAGTATCTAATCCTAACTAGGTGGTTCTCTTTTCATTTCCCTCACTGTGGCTCAGTCATAGAGTGGCACCATGAGACAGTAGAGAACCTGCTTCGGAACTTGGGAGACCTGCATGATGATGTTCGGATCCAAGCTATCACCACATGTGCCACAGCTGCTTTGGAACGGCCCCAGATTGCCACCAGCCAGAGGGACTCAGGTGAGAGCCAAAGCCGAACTGCTTGAGAACATAAGCAACTCATAAAGCCATGGAACATCTGGACTGGTAGGGACCCAGGGCTTATCTGAGATTATTTTACAAATGTGGAAACCAAGACTCAGAGACTGGCCTATATATACATGCTTAGCAGCAATAGACATGAGATTAAAATTCCAGACTTCTAGTCCAGTCATTTTTGAACTACATTTCATCACCTTTTGTTTGCTCGGTGGCCTGCAGGGAAGTTAACATTTCCCACCTTGAAGATCCCATTCTTTTCTTTTTTTGGTAGAGACTGTGTCTTGTTATGTTGACCAGGCTAGTCTTGAACTCATGGGCTCAAGTAATCCTCCCACTGCAACCTCCCAAACTGCTGGGATTACAGGCATAAGCCACTGTGCCCAGCCAAGATCCCATGCTTTATTGATTGACTGACTGATTGATTGATTTAGAGACAGAGTCTTGCTCTGTCGCCCAGGCTGGAGTGCAGTGGTGCGATCTCTGCTCACTGCAACCTCCGCCTCCCAGGTTCAAGCAATTCTCCTGCCTTAGTCTCCCAAGTAGCTGGGACTACAGGCGTATGCCACCATGCCCGGCTAATTTTTTTGTATTTTTAGTAGAGACAGGGTTTCACCATGTTGGCCAGGCTGGTCTTGAACTCCTAACCTCAAGTGATCCACACACCTCAGCCTCCCAAAGTGCTGGGATTACAGGCATGAGCCACCGCGCCTGACAAAATCTTAAAATATGATTCACAGGCTCAGCTGTGCCATTCCTTGGGCAGTTAGCTAACCTCTCTGAGCTTCAATTTCCTTATCTATAAAATGAGAGTAGTGGTAGACAAAGGGATAACAAACCTTTCCCCTTCGTACTTGAGAATTTGAACTTAAATTCTCACCTGTTAAATGCCCACCTGTTCCCCTAAAAACCTGATAAGAACACCTTTATAGGCAACATTGGTTATGATATAAACCCTGATTGATAAATTACATTGGGACTGAGAAGAGCTATAAGTGAAATATAAATACTTCATAGGGACACCATAGTTTGGGCCTCCCTGGATACTGTAACTTATAACAGGCTGGCCCTTTGTGGACCCTACAATTGTGTCTATGGAATTTTTATAAGAGACATTAGTTCCTGTAAAGCATAATTTCACCCAGTGAATAAACAATATGCTCCTGTGCTGTCCCCAAGATTCTGTGGAATGCTCAAGACAGCCTTAAGAACTCCAGCCAAGGCCGGGCGTGGTGGCTCACGCTTGTAATCCCAGCACTTCGGAAGGCCGAGGTGGGTGGATCACCTGAGTTCAAGAGTTCAAGACCAGCCTGGGCAACATGGCGAAACCTCGTCTCTATTAAAAGTACAAAAATTAGCCAGGCATGGTAACAGATGCCTGTAGTCCCAGACACTTGGGAGGCTGAGGCAGAAGCATCGCCTGAACCCAGGAAGCAGAGGTTGCAGTGAGTCAAGATTGTGCCATTGCACTCCAGCCTGGGCAACAGAGCAAAAACTCTATCTCAAAAAACAACAACAACAACAACAACAACAAAAACAAACAAAAAAAAACAACTCCAGCCAATAGGGATGCCTGATGCTGCTGCCCTGTTGACAAACTATGCTCCTGTCCCATATCCTTCTGGTGCCATGAATGGCCCATGACAGTCTTATGAACCTTAATGTTTAGTTGAACCAAAAAAGACTCCCTGGTGAGCTCTACGATACCTACCTTGCCTAATTCAACCAAGGTTGAAAGACAATGAGATAATCAATGTGAAAACACTATATTATAAAGCACTATCTAAATATAATTGTTCTTACAAATATAAAGGCTTGGCTGGGTGCAGGGGCTCACGCCTGTAATCCCAGCACTTTGGGAGGGCAAGGAAGGCGGATCACAAGGTCAGGAGATCGAGACCATCCTGGCTAACACCGTGAAACCTTGTCTCTACTAAACATACAAAAAATTAGCCAGGCGTGGTGGTGGGCACCTGTAGTCCCAGCTACTCAGGAGGCTGAGGCAGAAGAATGGCGTGAACCCAGGAGGTGGAGCTTGCAGTGAGCTGAGATCACACCATTGCACTCCAGCCCAGGTGACAGAGTGAGACTCCATCTCAAAACATATATTAAATAAATAAATATCTATATCTATCTATCTATATATATAAAGGCTCATGGGGCAAATTCGTTGCTTTTAATCACTAAAACTAATGGTGTAGTTCACTGTAGCATAGCTGGACACATTCTCCTTCAGCTTGAATATAGCTGTTTAGAGGCCAGATAATGAAGGACTGGGAACTGGCATACCAGCACAGAGTTGAGCTTGAACACCTTGAGCATAAAATCCTGTACATCTCAAGGGCTCAGCTAAACTGTAATTATATTATATAGCACTAAGCAACTGCAACTGGGACTGAGGTTGGCCACCACGTGGCTGTAGAAAGGAAGCTATGTGTGAGAAAAGCAAAGGGGCTAGTACTCTCTTACCTGGCTCTTTTGATCACAGACCAGACCATCCAGGACTTGCCGGAGGTTCTACTGCCTGCCCTAGAGGCTGCTCTTTGTGACAAGAATCCCAATGTGCGGATGGCAGCAGCAATATGCCAATATGCCATACAGTCACATAATCCCCTTGCCCAGAACATCATGCAGACTGCCCTTCTGAAGGGTGAGTAACTCTGTTACTTCTGACTTGGAAATATGGGATAGACATCTCACTATCAGCTTTCCCAGTCCTTTCCTCTCCACTGTCATGCTCTGCAATGTCTGCTATATTGGGTTTAGATTTATGTCAGACCATTTGAAAATTAAGGCCAGACTCTGTCGCTCACACCTGTAATCCCAGCACTTTGGGAGGCCAAGGTGAGAGGATCGCCTGAGCATAGGAGTTCTAAACCAGCCTGAGCAACATAAGAAGACCCCATCTCTTTAGCCAGGTGTGGTGATGTGCTCCTATAGACCCAGCTACCTAGGAGGCTGAGGCAGACTTATGTATACATGCTTATCAGAGTCAGCTTGAGCCCAGGGGGTTGAAGCTGCAGTAAGCCACAACGGTGCCACTATACTCTAACCTGGGTGACAGAGCAAGACCCTGTCTCTAAAAAAAAAGGAAAAAAAGAAAATTTGCTCTTTCTAGGTACTTTAACAAAACAGATATACTGCCACCAAGTGGTAGCTGGACTAAATTTTTTTTTTTTTTAAGGCAGAGTTTCACTCTTGTTGCCCAAGCTGGAGTGCAATGGTGGGATCTCGGCTCACTGCAACCTCCACCTCCTGGGTTCAAGCAATTCTCCTGCCTCAGCCTCCCAAATAGCTGGGATTACAGGCACATGCCACCATGCTCGGCTGATTTTTGTATTTTTAGTAGAGATGGGGTTTCACCATGTTGGCCAGGCTGGTCTCGAACTCCTGACCTTAGGTGATCTGCCCACTTTGGCCTCCCAAAGTGTGGGGATTACAGGTGTTAGCCACCGCGCCCAGCCAATATGATTCTTCTAAATATGGTTTAAATAAGGAATTGTATTTCTAGACTGAGTGGGGTACAAGGAAGTGAGACATCAGGTGGCTAGCAGCCTTGGGTATCAATCCAAAGATTGTTCTCTAGGGGGAAAACACATCACCATTCTGAACTCTTTTTCACCCAACTGTGACAGGTAACAGTGTGGATAGCTGGGCTGCAGCTCAGTGCTTGGCTCTGGAAGGTACTGCCACTTACCCTGTGATTAAGAGGATCCTCCACCAGCTGTTTACAAAGAAGAATGAGGACACTGAGGAACAGTCTTATATCCTCTTGAGCCATCTGAGTGAGAAGACAGTATGTGTCCATTACCGGGTCAGAGAAAGAAACAGTTTTGGGGAGCAATTAGGTCTTTGAGGTCAGTGAAAGTAAGCCATCTAAAATGCAGCTGGGGCCGGGGCAATGGCTCATGCCTGTAATCCCAACACTTCAGGAGGCCGAGGCAGGTGGATCATTTGAGGTCAGGAGTTTGAGACCAGACTGGCCAACATAGGTGAAACCCCATATCTACTAAAAATACAAAAATTAGCCAGGTGCAGTGGTACACACCTGTAGTCCCAGCTATTTGGGAGGCTGAAGCATGAGAATCGCTTGAGCCTGGGAGGTGGAGGTTGCAGTGAGCTGAGATCATGCCACTACCCTCCAGCCTAGGTGATAGAGCAAGATTCTGTCTCAAACAAGTAAAACAAAATAAAATGCAGCTGGGCTGGGCATTGTCACTCACGCCTTTAATCCCAGCACTTTGGGAGGCTGAGGTGGGAGTATCCCTTCGGTCCCGGAGTTCAAGACCAGCCTGGGCAATATAGTGAGACTCTGTCTCTACAAAAAAAGAAATAAAATTAGTCAGGCATGGTGGTGTGTGCCTGTAATCCTAGCTACTCAGGAGGCTGAGGTGGGAGGATCACTTGAGCCTGGCAGGTTGAGGCTGCAGCGAGCTGAGATTACACCATTGTACTCCATTCTGAGCGACAGAGCAGGGCCCTGTCTCAAAAAATTAATTAAACAATTAATTAATTAGATAAAATGCAGCTGGTTGGGTTGATGATCTCAAGCATAAGGTAGAATAAGCATGAGTAAACCTGGGTGTAGAGGTGTTTACAAGGGGAAGTCACAACAGTTAGCTGCGAGAAAAGTCAGAATTAGGTTGCAAATGATCTCTATTTGCATATGCAAGAAGAGTTGTGACATGTAGAATTTGCTTCTGCTAGAAGTTTACCATTGAAAACTGCAGAGACCTACATTTGTGTTTAGTTACTTTCAGTAGTAATGTGAAAGTCATAAGCTTGAGGTATATAAAAATAATTTTAGTGGTAAAAACAAAGTCAGGAAAGGAGGGTCCCAGTTTTCTGTTTAGGTTATTAAATTTGTATTTTGTTCCCCAATTTATGATCCCAGAGTCAGTTGGCTGAGACGGAAACATGCCCCATCTCTTGTAAGTCCACTGGTGACATTAATTATGCAGGATGCCATGTCAGAATGTACTGCAAGGTTCTAGTATCTCTAAAAGTGATTGTGAATATCCATACAAGTCTTCCATTTCCTCAGACCCTGATACACACCATGCTTGCTGTGGAGCTGAACAGCTGTCAGTGGAAGAACCGGATTGTGGCCTGCCAGGTTTTCTCCCGGATCAGTGGAAATGTCTGCTTGGTAAACCTCTTTCTTTTCCTCCAGGACAGAAAGCCTAAGAGAGGCTGAGCTACAGAGGCCTTCTACTTTTTGCTGCTATGTAGTATCCCATTCTTACCAAACAGATCTCTGTTCCCACATCACTACTTCTTACCTCTAGCCCAGAATTATCTTCAAATGCCAACATGTCTGTCTAGAAGCCAATGCTTCTCAGTGCAGTGGTGGTCCACAAACTGCTGGTAACTGATCCACAATGAAATAGCACAAAAACTGACAGGAGATTAGAAACGTTTATAGTAGGCTGAGTGTGGTGGCTCACATCTGTAATCCCAGCACTTGGGGAGGCCAAGGCAGGGGGATCACGAGGTCAGGAGCTTGAGACAAGCCTGACCAACATGGTGAAAACTTCATCTCTACTAAAAATACAAAAATTAGCTGGGTGTGGTGGTGGGCGCCTATAATCCCAGCTACTCGGGAGGCTGAGGCAGGAGAAATGCTTGAACCCAGGAGGCTGAGGTTGCAGTGAACCAAGATCTCACCACTGCACTCTAGCCTGGGTGACA
>NC_045439.1:33007544-33029766 GCF_002776525.5 Piliocolobus tephrosceles
GTGGTGGCTCACATCTGTAATCCCAGCACTTGGGGAGGCCAAGGCAGGGGGATCACGAGGTCAGGAGCTTGAGACAAGCCTGACCAACATGGTGAAAACTTCATCTCTACTAAAAATACAAAAATTAGCTGGGTGTGGTGGTGGGCGCCTATAATCCCAGCTACTCGGGAGGCTGAGGCAGGAGAAATGCTTGAACCCAGGAGGCTGAGGTTGCAGTGAACCAAGATCTCACCACTGCACTCTAGCCTGGGGGACAGGGGGGGGCCCCCCCCCACCAAAAAAAAAAAAAAAAAAAGAAAGAAAGAAACGTTTACAGTCATTGGATATTGCCTCAATATCAACAGACTTTATCAGTCAATGGTGTATTTTCCTCCCCCCAAAATTGGTTCTTCATCAAAGATCATTCGAGAAGCACTGACTTAAACTACCCAAAAACCCATCTAAATGAGTGTCTGTGTTGGTTCTCTGAGTGTTTGGCACACACATATAAAACATAGTCCCAGCTGGGCGTGGTGGCTCACACCTGTAATCCCAGCACTTTGGGAGGCCAAGGCAGGTGGATCAGAGCTCTGGAGTTTGAGACCAGCCTGGCCAACATGGTGAAACCCCATCTCTACTAAAATACAAAAATCAGCTAGGTGTGGTGGCTGGCACCTGTAATCCTAGCTACTTGGGAGGCTGAGGCACAAGAATTGCTTGAACCTGGAAGGGAGAGGTTGCAGTGAACCGAGATTGCACCACTGCATTCTAGCCTGGGCGACAGTGCGAGACTCTGTCTCAAAAAACAAACAAAAAACCATCATCCCAGCTTTCACAAAATTAACACTATGGTAGGAATAAGACTAATATATACAGATGATTCAAGAACAAGCAATAAATATAAGGTACTCTTTTAAAACTTTTCAGAGAGAGAGATTAGTTTGGGTTAAATTTATTGCTTAAAGTTCTGTGAAGGGGTCCAGTGCAGTGGTTCATACCTGTAATCCCAGCACCTTGGTAGGTTGAGGCGGGTGGATCACTTGAGACCAGGAGTTCAAAACTAGCCTGGTCATCATGGTGAAACCCTGTCTCTACTAAAAATACAAAAATTAGCTGGGCATGGTGGCACATGCCTGTAATCCCAGCTACTTGGGGAGGAGAATCGCTGAACCTGGGAGACGGAGGTTTCAGTGAGCTAAGATCGCGCCACTGCACTCCAGCCTGGGCGACAGAGTAAGACTCCATCTGGAAAAAAAAAAAAAAAAACCCCACTGTCAGTGAAAATGGTGGGGCTCAGCTAGAACTGAAGAGGGAATTCCAGGCAACACTTCATTTTTGCCATTACTTCCCAATCATCTTCAGGTGTCCAAATGGGCACTTTCCCTTCTTCCTATGTGCTACTTCATCTTTTCCTTATAACTTTAGGTATCTCCAGAATAGCCTAGAACATTGCCATTCCCATGATAAGTGAACACCCTCCACTCTGTAACCCTGACATTTTGATATGGGAAGCACAAAATCTGGCCACTCAATAGAGTAATCACCTGAAAACGTTTTGGACTTGGGTTAGTTCTGTCTCAAGTGCTATAGCACCCTGCTGCTAAAGTAGTGGACCAGCAGCACAGGCATCACCTAGGAGCTTATTAGAAATGCAAAAATCGGCCGGGCACAGTGGCTCACACCTACAATCTCAGCACTTTGGGAGGCTGAGGACAGCAGATCACCTGAGGTTGAGAGTTTGAGACCAGGCTGACTAACATGGAGAAAATCCGTCTCTACTAAAAAAACACAAAATTAGGCCGGGCACAATGGCTCACGCCTGTAATCCCAGCACTTTGGGAGGCTGAGGCAGGCGGATCACAAGGTCAGGAGATCGAGACCATCCTGGCTAACACAGTGAAACCCTGTCTCTACTAAAAATACAAAAAATTAGCTGGGCGTGGTGGCAGGTGCCTGTAGTCCCAGCTACTCGGGAGGCTGAGGCAGGAGAATGGTGTGAACCCGGGAGGTGGAGGTTGCAGTGAGCTGAGATCATGCCACTGTGCCCCAGCCTGAGCGACAGAGCGAGACTCCGTCTCAAAAAATAAAATTAGCCAGGCATGGTGGCACATGCCCATAATCCCAGCTACTCAGGAGGCTGAGACAGGAGAATCACTTGAACCCTGGAGGCGGAGGTTACAGTGAGCCAAGATCGTGCCATTGCACTTCAGCCTAAGCAACAAGAGTGAAACTCCATCTCAAAAAAAAAAAAAAAAAAAAGAAATGCAAAAATCTCATCTTAGGCCAGCTCAATCCGAAAATGCAGCTTAACAATATCACTTTAACAATATCCGATTCATTTGTACCTTCACCTCCTTGGCACTAGGCACTTAGAATTGTCAACTGAAAGTAAAAAGACATGCAGAGCTAGCAGGGGCTGAGGTAAAGATGATGAGGACTTCATGGCAGACTGCTGGAGCTAAGAAAGGCAGTATGTCTATAAGTTTTCACTCATTCAGTAAGCATGCAGTTACTGACCACGTCTGGCGCGCTAGGCACTATGCTACCACTGGGGTGCAGGGATAAGTCTTCCCTTAGTAAATGTTATAAGTAGCTAGAACAGAAGCAGCTATGAGGTGTTGTGGGGATTTCCTGTGCTTACAAAGGGGCAAAGAAGACTTCACTAAGGAGATGTTTTTATTTTTTAAAATTTTTAAAAAAAGATCAGTGTGATAGGAAGGAGATGTTTTTGAGCTAAATCGTAAAGGAAGAGTACAAAGACATCAAGTACCAGGTAGGAGTAGAGAAGGGAGATACTTCTAGCAGGGAGAACAGCATGGGCACGTTTACGCAATCATCGTATAGTAATCTTTGCTCATTCCTCTCTGAGAGAAGTGCACTTATAGAGTGACCAACTATTCTGGTTTGTCCAGGCAATGGGACTTTCAGTACCAAAACCAGGAGAGTCCCAGGCAAACTGCAATGAGCTGGTCACCTCATCAAGTATCATTTTCAAATTTTAAGTCTCCCAGGTACAGATTATGTTTGCACTGATACTACATAGTTTAAAGGATGAGCTTGGGAGAGAGAGTTGGGTTTGAGTCCTGGTTCCAGTACTCACCAGGTTAACCTTGGACAAGTTGATCAAAGCCTCCATTCTGTCATCTGTAAATGGTAGCAATATCTGCCCCACTGGATTCTTTGGGAGAGTAAGGGATGGGAAAAAACACTCAGGACAATCCTCATTAGTACAGTGATGGGTAAAAAAGAAAAAACAGCACAACGCCAAGCACAAAATTAACGTTCAGTAAGTGATAGCTAACAATCATATCTACTTATAGGATATGAAACATAAGTTGATCCAGCTGATGTGGAATGACTGGAATAAGGAAGTGAGGCGAGCAGCTGCGCAGGCACTGGGGCAAATGAGCCTTGGGAAAGAGGTGCACGACATAATCAGGTAAGACCCAGTCAACACGAGGAGACACTCTTTTAAATTCTTAGAAGTGTTTAGGAGGCAGGCCGGGCACGGTGGCTCCCAACACTTTGGGAAGCTGAGGATGGCAGATCACGAGGTCAGGAGATTGAGACCATCCTGGCTAACACAGTAAAACCCTGTCTTTACTAAAAATACAAAAAATTAGCTGGGCGTGGTGGCACACACCTGTTGTCACAGCTACTTGGGAGGCTGAGGCAGGAGAATCACTTCAACCCAGGAGGCGGAGGTTGCAGTGAGCAGAGATAGCGCCACTGCACTCCAGCCTGGTGACACAGCAAGACTCCGTCTCAAAAAATAAAAAAACAAAGAAAGGAAAAAGTGCTTAGGAGGACTGGGATCCAGCCACCCAGCATTTGTTGAGCTCCTCTGTACAGACCCTGGACCAGGTCCCACTGTAAAAAATTAACAGTCCCTACAAACTAACGTGACTAGGGAAAGAATCATTGAGTGCCCAGTAGGCGTGAGACAATGGTTTGGGTGTTGGAGGGTGTTCAAAAGTATGATGCAATTCTGATGACCACATGCAAAATATACGAACACCTAATTAAAAATACCAAATCATTAAAAACTAGAATAAATGGCGTATACCATAATTGCTGGAGCAGAAAAATGGAATACTCAGTGTGGCTAGAGGTGTAAGGCCAAGTTTCACAGAGGGATTGCACAGGAGGCCCAGCCCAGTGGCACACGTCTATAATCCCAACACTTTGAGACTCTGAAGCAGGAGGATCAATTGAGCCCAGGAATTCGAGACCAGCCTGGGCAACATAGCAAGACCTGTCTCTACTAAAAATAAAAATAAAAAAATTGGCCAGGCGCAGTGGCTCATGCCTGTAATCCCAGCACTTTGGGAGGCCGAGGCAGGTGGATCACGAGCTCAGGAGATCGAGACCATCCTGGCTAACACGGTGAAACCCCATTTCTACTAAAAACACAAAATGACATGGTGGTCGGCGCCTGTAGTCCCAGCTATTCAGGAGGCTAAGGCAGGAGAATGGCGTGAACCCAGGACGCAGAGCTTGGAGTGAGCAGAGATCGTGCCACTGCACTCCAGCCTGGGCGACAGAGTGAGACTCCATCTCAAAAATAATAATAAAAATAAAAATAAATTAGCCAGTGTGGTGGTGTATGCCTGTAGTCCCAGCTACTTGGGAGGCTGAGGCAAGAGGATTGCCGGGGTCCAGGAAGTCCAAGGCTGTCATGAGCCATCATCATGCCACTGCATTCCAGCCTGGGCAACAGAGAAAGACCCTATCTCAAAAAAAAAAAGAGAGAGAGAAACTGCATAGGAGCCAGGCAGAGTGGGTAAGTGCCTATAATCCCAGCTACTCAGGCTAAGGCAGGAGAATCACTTGAGGTTAGGAGTTCAAGACCAGCCTGGGCAACATAGCAAGACTCCATCTCTAAAAATAATTTAAGGCCGGGCACGGTGGCTCACACCTGTAATCCCAGCACTTTGGGAGGCTGAGACGGGAGGATCACGAGGTCAGGAGATTGAGACCATCCTGGCTAACGTGGTAAAACCCCGTCTCTACTAAAAATACAAAAAAAATTAGCCGGGCATGGTTGCAGGTGCCTGTAGTCCCAGCTACTCGGGAGGCTGAGGCAGGAGAATGGCGTGAACCCGGGAGGCGGAGCTTGCAGTGAGCCGAGATGGCACCACTGCACTCCAGCCTGGGCGACGGAGCGAAACACTGTCTCAAAAAAAAGAAAAAGAAAAAGAAACCCCGTCTCTACTAAAAACACAAGAAAAACAAAATTAGCCAGGCGTGGTGGTGGATGCCTATAGTCCCAACTACTCAGGAGGCTGAGGCAGCAGAATGGTGTGAACCCAGGAGGTGGAGCTTGCAGTGAGCCAAGATTGCACCACTGCACTCCAGCCTGGGAGACAGAGCAAGACTCCGTCTCCAAATAGTAATAATAATAAAATAAATAAAAATAATTTAAACAAACAGAAAGACTACATAGGCATTCTAGGCTGGAAGCCAAATGCAGAAATAATCATGGCACACGTGAGGGCGATGGAGAAGTGAACCTGACTGTGAAAAAGAGGTGCAAGTTGACATTTTCCTTTATTCAGTCATTCAATATAACTGAAAGCCCTGCATTACCTAATTACCGAATAGCTATGAATTAGAGATTCAAGTACAGAAGACAATCGAGCTCTGTACCCAGTAAAACTTATCTCATGAGCATAAGGCTAAATGGGATTGACAGCCTACAGAACTCGGATTTTATCAGGAGGGCATACATTGGGGTTGGGGGTTAGGTACTGAAAGTTTAAGGAAGCAAAAGAAAAGCAACTTGTGCCTTCCAGGGTCAAGCTGGGTCAAGGAAATTCCCAGGAGCGTGTGGAAGCTCTCTCCCTGATAGGTGAGCTCAAGCTTATGACCGCCAAGCTTCTCCCAAGCTTCCTGCACTGCTTCTCTGATGACTTCACAGCAGTTCGGCGGGCAGCCTGTTTGGCAGCTGGTGCCCTGCAAATCCGCGACAAGATGGTGAGTCAGGGAAACATACTCTTTTTTTTTTTTTTTTTTTTACTAGTCTAAGTTTAAGTTATTTATTTAAGCCATCTCCTGCCACAAGCAAAGGGATGGAAGACCAGTATACCAGTCATCATTTGATACAAGAAGATGAGCTTAAGGTCCCGTATACTTTTTCTGGTCCATGTGCAGAGTAATGGTCCAAACCAGTGCTGTGGTCCCTGGTGCCCAGGTAGTGGTCCAGATTCTCTTTATTCATCTTCACAGCCAGTTGGAAGTGGATTCACATGAGGGTTATGGAATAGACTATGGTTACCATCTCCCCAGGGAAACCGCTTGGTCCTGACGCGGAGATGGGGGTAGGCGATGAACTCGGGTCTCTCGTGCTCTCCGTGGTGCGACTTCAGGTACATATTCAGCATGCTGACTGCCACCCCGGGGAGTGCGACGAAGAAGGTGAGGGTCTTCCACATGCGAGCTGAGCCCTCTTCGCCATGGGCGCCACTCGACATAGGCCGCCCCAGCTGTGGGCCGGACCGACCCAGCAGCCGAGACACCCGGGACGCACCAACTGCCGCCATTTTCGACCTGGACTGCCGTAGCGCCGGAAACGGACTGGGAAACATATTCTTATCTTACCTGACTGACCTGAAGAGGGCATTACCTTCCCTGGTTGTGCACAGTATGCTCAACATTCTGCAGGAACACAGAATGAGAGATCGGAACTGGGAAGGGAGTACATTAGCCACTTCAAACAGGACCGTTTCAGGGGCGTCCAATCTTTTGGCTTCCCTGGGCCACACTGGAAGAATTGTCTTGGGCCACACATAAAGTACACTAACACTAATGATAGTTGATGAGCTTAAAAAAAACAAAAAGGTCCACGCATAAATCTTATGTTTTAAGAAAGTTTACAAATTTGTGTTGGGCCGCATTCAAGGTCATTCCAGGCCACATATTGGACAAGCTTGGTTTAGCTCCCAGCCAGCCCAGACTTCAATTCTAGAGCACACCCCTGAATCCTGTTCTCACCTCAGTTAACTAGCTTCTCATTACCTGGGTGCTGATGGGCTTTAGGATCAACTCCCATAAATGGAGTTATAATTCCGTTATTAGGGAAAAATCTGTTTGAAGTATTCAAGAGAAGCCATATGGCCACAGATCTGTAGACTGAGAAAATCAATAGCAGATAATTCAGCTAATCTACTCACTATGCATATAGGTTGGTACTTTAGGCTCCAGCTCATTTGTCACCAGAATTGATAGGTCATTTTTCAATTATAGTTCCTTTTAGAGATAAGTGGTGTCCCTGTTTCTGATTCATTATTTTGCTTTGTTTTTTTTTTTTTTTTTTTTTTTGCTTTTTTGAGATGGAGTCTCGCTCTGTCACCCAGGCTGGAGTACAGTGGCACGATCTCAGCTTACTACAACCTCTACCTCCCGGGTTCAAGCAATTCTCCTGCCTCAGCCTCCAAGTAGCTGGGATTACAGGCATGTGACACCATGCCCGGCTAATTTTTGTATTTTTAGTAGAGACAGGGTTTCACCACGTTGGCCAGGCTGGTCTCAAACTCCTGACCTCAAGTGATCCACCCACCTTGGCATCCCAAAATGCTGGAATTACAGGTGTGCGCCACTGCACCCAGTTGCTTCTGGTTCATTCTTGCTCTGGTCCTCCCCACTTAACACTGCCTTTTATCCATCCCAGGTGCTTGAATGCCTCCTGAACCTGATGCAGAGAGATCCTTACTGGAAAATCAAGGCCTTTGCCATTCGAGGTATTATAGAAAGAAGTATGTCCCAAACTCTTAAACCTTAAATACCTTTACCTATGCAAGTATAAATGATCCCCAGAAACTCTCCAATAAAGGGGTAAAGTGCAGGAGAGGTAATGATCTTAGCTTTTCAGATGTTCCTTGTCTGAGAAGAGAAAGATAATTTTCTTCTTCAATTTTTAGTGCAAGATCCTGAGTCTAGGTATATGTCAATCTTAAGTTAAAGACAGGGCTGACAAGACAGTCCCAGCCAACAGAATTAAGGATAAGATCCAAGTATGTATCCACTGCTGGATGCATCTTGCTTTCCTTGGATATCTCAACTATTACGCTCTATAAGTCAGATCAGTTTCAAGACTGCTACAGCCCTAAAACCCTGCCCCTTAATCAGCCCAGTTTCTTTTTAGAATATTTGGCATTGCTTTTCTTTTTGACATAGATAAATAATTGTGCCTCCTTTCCCCATCACCCTGCTGGGACTAGGTGGGTCTTCCATGTTATCTGTTCTATATTTCATCCCCAAAATAGGCAAATATCCTAATGGGCAAGGATGGGATGGCACATCCCTCTTCTAGGAATCCTTTGGAGGTAATGTCCCACTCTAACCTATCCTTAAAATTATAACGGTGATTACCATCCAAAAGGGAAAGTACTGTTTGCAAAATTCAATTTATTTCTGGATGCTAGAATACAGTAAGCTCAGTCTTCAGGGACATGCTGCCCTCTAATCTCTGCAGCTTTGGGACAGATTGGGCAAGTAAGTCCCAAGCTGACGGATCTTCTGCTCTGGGCTATTCACTATGAAGAGTCACCAGGTGTACGGCTGGAAGCTTGCCGTAGCATCCTAGCCCTGAAACTTCAAGGGGACCGGGTCAGGGACACCTTCCTAGACGTGCTGCTTCTGGAGAACCACGATGCTGTTCTAAAGTAAGCACTAAACCTCTGGCTCCCACCATGACCTTATACGGCCAACTCTCACATCTTTGCTCATTGAATATGTTCCTAACTTTCCAGGCTGCCTAATGGCAGTAAAAGCACAGTCTCACCTGCACATTCACCACTCACCCACGTAGGTAACAGAAAAACTGGCCTAAATTAGATTGAAAGTCAAACTTATGTAGTTCATGCATCTTTTCTCCCCACCAGGATGGTTTTAAGTTATTCATACATTCAACTAACATTTATCAAGTGCCTATTGGGACAACAAGTTTTAGAGTCAAAAAGACCAGGGTTTGAATTCCAGCTCTGGCATGCAATAGCTATGTGAGCCTATGTAAGGTATTTAAACTCTGTGAGCCCATTTTTTTCAATCTATCAAATGCAGGTGTAAGTCTACATTATAGAGTTGTGGTGACAATTAATGACATGACATGTTTAGCGCCAGTCATAAAAGTGTTCAGTAAATGGTACCTATTGGCACCTTCAAATATATTGTCTTGGCCAGATGCGGTGGCTCATATCTGTAATCCCAACACTTTGGGAGGCCGAGGCAGGTGGATCGCCTAAGGTCAGGAGTTTGAGACCAGCCTGGCCAACATTGCAAAACCCGTCTCTACTAAAAATACAAAAATTAGACGGGCACGGCCAGGTGCGGTGGCTCACACCTGTAGCCCCAACACTTTGGGAGGCCAAGGTGGGTGGATCACCTGAGGTCAGGAGCTCTAGACCAGCCTGGTAAACATGGTGAAACCCCATCTCTACTAAAAATATAAAAATTAGCTGGACATGGTGGCACACACCTATAATCCCAGCTACTCGGGAGGCTGAGGCAGGAGAATTGCTTGAACCTGGGAGGCGGAGGTTGCAGTGAGCCGAGATCATGCCATTGCACTCCAGCTCTGGGCAACAGAGCAAGACTCCATCTCGGAAAAACAAAAAACAAACAAAAAACCCCACAAGTATATTGTCTCAAAAACTGTACAGTATTCCTATAAGCTAAGCATTACACCATTTTTGCATATAAGGCTCAGAAAACTGCACAGTTAGGATTGGAACTTGGGATTCTTAACTGATTCCAAGTCCTATATTTTGTACCCCCATACTTCTTTAAAGGGCAGGGTAGAATAATCTAAGAAGTCCTTCTTATCTTTCAGGGAAATGTACCAGACAATGAAGATACTCAACTTAGGAAATGAAGGAAACCAAGAAATGCTTCAGGAGATCAAGAACAGGGTAAATAAATGCAAGCTCTGTTTTCAAGAGAAAATTCAGGGCTCTCAAGAGTTCCTCAGACCCTGTCCTCCTCAAACATGTACATACCCTTTTTCCCACCATAGAAATACTTTCAAAAACCCCAGACACAGATGCCGCATCATTTGAAGATGCAAAGCACCTGTGCAAGATTGGGTTATAAGGTCCTACTAGTAAAGACAAAAACAAAACAAAAATCCTATTAGTCCTATCAAGTAGTACTCAAAAATCAGTTTATTGCTATTGTTCAGAAATACTATTTCCCTCCCTTCCTGTTTTCTCCCCATCATCCCCAAACCCAAGTTGTTTATTTTTCCTTTTTTGCAAATAGGCATAGAGAAGGAATAAGGGACAGGTGCTGGCCCCCTAGATTTTCTTCTTAATTTTTCTGAATTCCTAATCTGGGTTCTCTCACCAAAGAAAATCTCTAGCTGAAAGGATTAATATAATTTTTCCTTTTTTGGGGGGCGGGGGGAACAGTCTCGCTCTGTCGCCTAGGCTGGAGCGCAGTGGTGTGATCTTGGCTCACTGCAACCTCCACCTCCTGGGTTCAAGTGATTCTCGTGCCTCAGTCACCAAAGTAGCTGGGATTATAGGCATGTGCCACCACACCCAACTAATTTTTTTGTGTTTTTAGTGGAGACAAGGTTTTGCTATGTTGGCCAGGCTGGTCTTGAACTCCTGGCCTCAAGTGATCCACCCGCCTCAGCCTCCCAAAGTGCTAGGATTACAGGCGTGAGCCATTACGCCTGGCCTGGATTGTTTTAATTTTTCAAAACTGTTAGATGAGATGAAGGAATAGAGGAGAAAGGACTTTGAAAAGGTAATTCAAGAAACCAACTTCACACCAAGCAAACATTTCTTAGCAGGTTCCTTTCATCATGCCCAAAAAGCTGAAGTAAAATTTTTTTTTTTTTTTTTGAGACAGAGTCTCGCTCTGTCGCCCAGCCTGGAGTGCAGTGGCTGGATCTCAGCTCACTGAAAGCTCCGCCTCCCGGGTTTACGCCATTCTCCTGCCTCAGCCTCCCAAGTAGCTGGGACTACAGGCGCCCACCACCTCGCCAGGCTAGTTTTTTGTATTTTTTAGTAAAGACGGAGTTTCACTGTGTTAGCCAGGATGGTCTTGATCTCCTGACCTCGTGATCTGCCTGTCTTGGCCTCCCAAAGTGCTGGGATTACAGGCTTGAGCCACCACGCCCAGCCCTGAAGTAAAATTTTCATGAACAGGTATAAAAAATCTCCAACCAATATCATAAGAGAACAATGTTCTCAGGCATTTATGTACCACCTACTACTGAAAAGCATATGTAATTAGTTACTTCTTTTTTTTCTACAGACAGGGTCTCACTTTGTTGCCCAGGCTGGAGTGCAGTGGCATGATCACAGCTCACTGTAGCCCTGAACTGTTGGGCTCAAGTGATCCTCCCTCCTCAGCCTCCCACAATTACTTTATTAATGTTTTTTTGTTTTTTGATAATTTGCTGCCTAGTGGAGGTGTTGTTTTGCATTATTTGTTCATTTTTTGATAATTTGCTGCCTAGTACAGGTGTTTTGTTTTGCATTATTTGTTCTAATTTAGATTAAAACACTAAGCCAAAAGGACTTGCTGACACAGAAAATACTCAAGCTGGAGATAGTCATGGGAAAAGTGAGGGAGGAAGCAAAACGTGTTTACTTGAAACCCAAAGGAGAACAAGAACCACTAACACTCCAAACTTTACTCCAAGAAACTTTTCAGGGTAGGTTTCCTAGGGGTGAGTTCTATGCCTTGATTCCTTTAATAAGCCTCTTCCAGGATCTGGATGTTTTGGGACTTAGTAGCAAGGCTTGGAGGAAGAGTCAGGAAAGGGTCCTTCCCTCTTGGCTACCATCCACTCAGTCTTTGTTATTTTTTTTTGTTCCCCAGGTTTTTATTCATATATTTTCTCCCTTTAAAAAAAAAAAGTTATCTCTATTTGAACTGATTTAAAAGTTAGGTCAAAAAAGGACATATCAGAAAAACACAAGTCTTTATAAAACAATACTACCATATATGTTTGATTAAGCACCCAAAAAAGCCTTCTGAGCTTAACCTTAATAGTGGTAGTGGCTGGTGGTCAGGCATGGTGGTGCACACCTGAAATCCCAGTGCTTTGGGAGGCCGCGATGGGAGGATCACCCCAGGCCAGGAGTTCAAAACCAGTCTGGGCAACACAGCAAGAGCCCTCCATCTCTACAAAAAAAATTAAAAATTATCTGGGTGTGGTGGCACACACCAGAAGTCCTATCTACTAAGGAGGCTGAGGTGGGAGGATTGCTTGAGCCCAGGAGGTTGAGGCTGCAGTAACCCAAGATCTCACCACTGCACCCCAGCCTAGGCAACAGAGTGGGACCCTGTCTCAAACAAACAAAAAATAGTGCTTATCTCTGGAAAGTGGGGTTGGAGGAAGAACTATCATTTTTACTTAATGTATGTCTATGCTTTTGTAAAAGCAAGACCTTATAAAGTTCTCAACCTTAAACAACAGAAAACTATCCATTATGGTGATAGACTCTTAAGAGTCCCAGACACAACCTAAATGATGAGGGTGCAGAAATCAAGCTGTACCAAAATATACTTACAAAATCTGTGTGTCCGAGCATAGCAGCTACCTCAGGTCACTCAGCCAGCTGCCTACCAGCTACCACCCCAAACCCAGGTCTTCTGGTTCCAAGTCCAGTGCTCTTTCTGGTACATTGGGCACTTTTCCACCAACCATGAGAATATTCACATGTCAGATTTGGGGAAGTTTCTTCCAACTGCCAGAATAAAAATGAGAGTGGAAAGTAACTTGAACACCAGCCTTCCTTCATGGCCAGCTTGCTAAAAGTTGGTTGCCGAAGGTCCATGAAGGCACAACTAGGTGACATGCTGCCCTTGACAGCAGTGCCAGCCATGGATGCAAGCAAATAGTGAGCAAAAACGTACCATGCTCTTAAAACTGAACTAGCTAGTACGAAATAATTTTTCTATTAGAATTGGGTTGCATAATTAAATAGCATAAATTATCCCCAAAGTTAGTGAACTGGTCCCAATCAGATGAGATTTTTGAGATCGAATCTCGCTCTGTTGCCCAGGCTGGAGTGCAGTGGCACGATCTCAGCTCACTGTAACTTCCGCCTCCCAGGTTCAAGCGATCCTCCTGCCTCAGCCCCCTAGTAGCTGGGATTACAGGCACGTGCCACCATGCCTGGCTAATTTTTGTATTTTTACTAGAGACGGGGTTTTGCCATGTTGGCCAGGCTGGTCTCAAACTGCTGACCTCAGGTGATCCACCTGCCTTGGCCTCTCAAAGTGCTGGGATTACAGGTGTGAGCACTGCACCCAGCCTGAGATTCTCTTCCTTAAGAGATTAACATGCTCCTTTTACATTCTACAACCACCCCAAGTTGCTTTTCACTTCAGCTATTATAGATTTTCCCTATCTTCCTCCCACTCCTGCATTTCTTCAAACTATCCCAAATAATAATCTAGCCTTAAAAAAGGGAAACATTCTTTGGCACTTTAATAACTTTTCTAAGGTTCATACAAATTTAACAATAACAGGATACTGACCCCAACCCTCCCCCCAAACAATGAAAAAGAACTCAGATGAAAGCTCCAAATTCCAAAAAAAATCTAATGTCTGTCTCAAGCAAAATGACACGGTCAGTGCTACCCAGTACACTGAAGCCTGAGGGTGATGAAGTTGGTGCTCTGAAATGATCACAGATCAAGGGTTTTTTTCCACCTCCAACTTCTCCTTTTCCTTTTGTACCTAGATGAGATGGTTCTTCCTAGAAGACCTTCTGAGGTTTGTGACATTGAAGCAGTCATAAAGGTAAATGTGAGCACACTGATGGTTATCAAGGTAAGAACATGAGTTAAAAAAAAAAAAAGTAGCAGTGGCAAGGGAGAATCACTACTGCCTTGTTTCCAGTAATCAGCAAGAAACTAACTTAGGGCTAGAGGCATCTTGGTAAGCAGCAGCCCCTTATCATACAACATGGTTGCCAAGGAAAGCTGGTCCTCCACACTGTCACAGGGCAGGTCCCCCACTCTCACAAACTCTGGGTAAGAACGAAGCAACAGTTCCATGGCATCAGCTTGCTGGGGGTATATTTCCAAGCATTTGGGTTCTTCCAGATGATACACACGGGAGTTTTCCACTGTGTAATAGAGAAACAAATGGCCCCCCTCACCCACCAGCCGAGCTATCCCATCCTGAAGCATGTGGACTTCTGTTTCTGTTGTCAACTGGGCCCCCACGTTTACAGGTTCTCCAGCCTCCCAGCGAATTGGAAGCCCGTAAACACTTAGTGCCCTCTCCCTATCAGTCAAAACAGGGGGCAGAGAATCGTGGATGAAGTCTTTGGCTCGCTGGTCGGCCACAGCATCGACAGGAGCAAAGTGTCCCAGGCGGGCAACCAAGACCCGCACCTTCTCCATGAAAGCGGTTCTTCGCGGATCCTTAGAATCTGAATGCTGGGCCCCCATGTAATCCATGAAGTCTCGGGGCAGACCCCTCCGAAACTCCACATTTTCTTCCATTGCAGCCTGCACGGCCAGAGGCAGTATGGCCTCTAAGAAGTCACCCCAGGTATTGCGCTGGTACGTGGACAAGGTGAGGTGCAGAGAGTGGACTCCATCCTGGCATTCAGCTTGGTGAATGAAGCCCCGAGGAAAATACAGCAAATCTCCAGGTTCCAGCACGGTCTGCAGCACCGGCTCACCGAGGTCGTCCTGACTGAAGTTGGGGCTGGATGTCAGAGCCAGTTCCTCGGTTGGGACTCGGGGTCGGTATACACGCCAGAGTTTCCTACCTTCCAGCTGCAGCACGAAGGCCTCGATGTCGTCGTAGTGGGGGGCAAAGCCCTGCGAGTTAGGGGGCGTGAGGTAAACGTTGGAGCCTGCCATGCTTCCAAACTGCTCTTGAAGCACAGCCAAAAACTGCCACACAGTGGTAGAAAAAGCCTGCGGACAGAGGAGGCGCAGGGAGCAGCCGGCCTGGTACAGGGACCACGCGGCAGCGGGCAGCGCGCGGCCGGGTGGGTTAAGGGTCTCGCGTCGCCCGTTGATGTAGCGAGCGGCGTCCAAGTGCTGGCCGAATTGCACCTCCTCGTTGCGCAGCATCAAGTCCAGGTCGGCGGTAGAGAAAAGTCCCTGGTAGTAGGTGTGGTCCTGCCGCCGCACCAGCACTGCCTCCCGCTCCCATAGGCGCCGGTAGAAGTGATCTGGCGGCATGGGCGCGATGAGCCACTCAAAGAGGCGCGCCGCTCGCCGCCGGCTGCTGGGGATGCGGTTCAGCTCGGCCAAGACGCGCCGCAGCGGGGAATCCCAAGCCGGCTCCCCACCCGTGTTATCCACCTGCGGCCCTGACGCCGTGGCAGGGGCCCCGGACGACTGGGCGGCCGCCAAGTGCTGCGCGGTGCACAGCAGGGCCGAAGTCTCCACCACCCGGGCCGGCGCGGCGGGCACCTCCACCAGGCGTGCGGGCGGCGCGGAAGCCGGCACCAGGCGCGCCGGCGGAGTCTGCAGGGAGCGCGCGGCGGGCGAGGCTTCCAGCAGCTCTGCAGGCCCCAGGTGGCCATATGGCTCTCGCCGGGCTGCGTCCGGGACAGCCGCCACCGCCGCCCCACCAGGTAGTGTGTCCCCCAGGTCGTCGGCCGTCGACTCCACCCTCGAGTCCTCCGAGTCCTTGCTAGGCAGCGTCTGCGCCCTCAGCGCTGCCATGCAGGGTACAACACCTCTCATCTGCCTTCGTATCTTTCTGGGCCTCAAGGGCAGGGCCAGGACCGACCCGCTGTGTGGCTGAGACTTGCGCCGGCGCCTCGGCCGCCCGCGCCTCAACGGCCCAGCACTGGCCTGGAGCCCATCCATGGTGACACCGGACTAGATCGTCTTCCCCGCCCGGCCGGGGCCGACGCTATAGAGGTTCCTGAATGCAGCGGCTGCGGTGCACTCTGGGAAGGGGGCGCGGCCTCCAGCCACCTTGTGGTTGGCCACGCCCACCATTCTTCTATTCGGTCCCTTCCGCTCGCTTTCTTTAAATGTTTGGCTTCAAGCTATAGCGGCAAGAACCCTTGCCAAACAAACAAGGAATCTACTCTCAGAGAGCAATTTAAAAATCAAGTTGCGGCCAAGCGCGGTGGTTCACGCCTGTAATCCTAGCACTTTCGGAGACCGAGGTGTGTGGATCACCTGAGGAGAGGAGTTCGAGACCAACCTGACCAGTATGGTGGAAAACAACCCGTCTCTACTAAAATTACAAGAATTGCTCAGGCGCGGTGGCTCACGCCTATAATCCGAGCACTCTGGGAGGCCTAGGCGGGCGGACCACGAGCTCAGGAGATCGAGACTATCCTGGCTAACAAGGTGAAACTCCGTCTCTACTAAAAAAGAGAAATACAACAAATTAGCCAGGCGTGGTGGTGGGCGCCTGTAGTCCCAGCTACTCGGGAGGCTGAAGCAGGAGAATGGCATGAACCCAGGAGGCAGAGCTTGCAGTGAGCCAAGATGGCACCACTACACTCCAGCCTGGGCGACAGAGCGAGACTCCACCTCAAAAAAATTAAAATAATAATAATAATAATAATTACAAAAATTAGCCAGGTGTGTTGGCTTGCACCTGTAGTCCCAGCTACTTGGGAGGCTGATACAGGAGAATTGCTTGAACCCGGGAGGTGGAGGTTGTAGTGAGCCGAGGTCGTGCCACCGCACTCCATCTCAAAAAACAAGAAGAAGCACAAAATCAAGTTACTAGAGACTCCCCAGGAGAAATGGCTACTTGACTGTTCTTTCCTTCTAGTCTTTGCATATTGCAGTGTTCCTTGGATGTCCTCATTTCTGAACAAGATGTTCCACTGGCAACTTCTCACCAAAAAGTGCAGAATTCTTGTTTTCAAGGAATGCCCCCAGGCAGTTTGAGTTCCGCATAAACTTCTGCTCTGCAGATGAATTCGCTGACTGAAGCCCTATCTAGGAGTTCCTCCACCTAACTTCTCTCCCTCCTTTCTCCAATACAAATTCTCAAATTCATTGTCCTCTCTCTGAAAAAGAAGTTATGTTTTCCTCTACTTGCATTCTTGATATCTGCCCTTCCTGCCCCTCTGGGATTTTGTTTCTTTAGCTGCAACTTCTCTGGCTCTTAAATTTGAGTTCTTAAATTTGGGCCTCTAATTTAACATGGTGGCATGAGGGTATAATTTTTGAGAACATGGTCACTGTCTGTCATGCAACTAATTGCTTTGTACATAAAGATTCCTTGTCTTCATTTGAATCATTTAAGAAATAAAAGTGCTGGGTCAAAAAGTAAGATACTTTTTGTGATTATTAATAGGTTTTACCAAACTGCCTTCCAAGAGAGTTTACAATGTTTCAAGCAATGATAAGCATATTAGACTACAGTACATGGCCTCTAGGACCTTTCTCTGTTTGAGCTTTCAACACTCCCTCTTTCTGAGTTGCACGCCTATCCAAACACTTGACAAGGCTTTTAGATTTTGCCCTTACCCATGTCTAACATCCACCTTTTTTTATTTCTCACATAGTCTGTTACACATACAGTTCTCAACTGGGGGTGATATTGCCTCCATAGAGACATTTGGCAATGTCATATGGGGGGCGAGGGGTTGTCTAATATCTAGTAAATAGACACTAGAGACACTGCTAAACATTCTACAATATTAAGGACGACCCTCCCACATCAAATAATTATCCAATGCAAAATGTCATTAGTGTAGTGTTGAGACAGAGAAATCCTGGTCTATTACAAATAACCTCCCAACTAGTCTCTTTACCTTTATTTTTTATTTTTATTTTTATTTTTGAGACAGGATCTTGCTGTGTTGCCCCAACCCATGTGTTGCAATGGCCCAATCTTGGCTCAGTGCAACCTCCGCCTCCCAAATTCAAGTGATTCTCCTGCCTCAGCCTCCCAGGTAGCTGGGATTACAAGCACCTGCTACCACCGAAGCTAATTTTTATATTTTTAGTAGAGATGGGGTTTCACCATGTTGGTCAGGTTGGTCTTGAACTCCCGACCTCAGGTGATCCACCCATCTCGGCCTCCCAAAGTGCTGGGATTGCAGGCATGAGCTACGGCGCCCAGCCGTCCCTTTACTGTTAATTGCTCCTGTATTAGCCGTTCTCACATTGCTATAAAGAACTACCTGAGACTGAGTAATTTATAAAGAAAAGAGGTTTAATTGGCTCACAGTTCCTCAGGCTGTACAGGAAGCATGGTTGGGGAGCCCTAAAGAAACTTAAAATCATGGTGGAAGGTGAAGGGGAAGCAAGCTCACGCCTGAAATCCCAGCATTTCAGGAGGCCAAGGTGGGTGGATCACGAGGTCAGGAGATCAAGACCATCCTGGCTAACACGGTGAAATCCCATCTCTACTAAAAATACAAAAAATTAGCCGGGCGTGATGACACGCGCCTGTAGTCCCAGCTATTCTGGAGACTGAGGCAGGAGAATTGCATGAACCCAGGAGGTGGAGGTCGCAGTGAGTCCAGATCGCGTCACTACACTTCAGCCTGGGTGACTCCGTCTCAAACAAAAACAAAAACAACCAGATCTTGTGAGAACTCAACCACCATCACTGAGAGCAGCGAGGGGGAAATCTGCCTTCATGATCCAATCACCTCCCACCGGGTCCCTCCCCACATGAGATTTGGGTGGGGACACAGAGCCAAACCATATCATCTCCCATGCCAATTTATACCACAGATAGCTACAAGATTAATTTTCTCAAGTTGAGGCCCCAAGCTTGTCATCACCCTATTCAAAATCTACCCATGTGCCCCATTGACCAATCCAAGTTCCTCAGCTAGGTACTGAAGTCACATAACGTTACAGCCTATCATCCCCAACCCCTATAAACTCTACTTCTACAAGATAGACTGTTTGCTGTTGCTTACCTATATCGTCCTTCATATGTTTTCTCAGGCTGTTTCCTCTGCATGCTGTCCTCCAATTATCTTTTGTCAAAACCCTAATTAAAGCCCATTTCACATTCTGTCTCCTCTCCAAAGGCCCTACCATCTCCTTCATCTCAAGAGAATTTTGACTCTTTCACATGAATTTAACACATTGTGCTGGATAATTCGTGCTCTTGTCATATTCCTTCCTAAAATTCAAGGAAAAGACTTCCTTGTGCCTTTTTCTATCCTGTCTTGCATTTAGTACACTGCCCTGGGATTACAAGCATGAGCCAGCATGCCCTGCTAAAAATATATGCTTTGTTTGTTTGTTTGTTTTAAGATGGAGTCTTGCTCTGTCACCCAGACTGGAGTGCAGTGGTGCTATCTTGGCCCACTGCAACCTCTGCCTCCCAGATTCAAGCAATTCTCCTGCCTCAGCCTCCCAAGTAGCTGGGATTATAGGCACCCCCTACCACACCCGACTAATTTTGATATTTTTAGTAGAGACGGGGTTTCCCATGTTGGCCAGGCTGGTCTCAAACTCCTGGCCCAGGTGATCTGCCCGCCTCAGCCTCCCAAAGAGATGGGATTACAGGCGTGAGCCACTGCGCCCAGCCAAAATACAGTATTTTTTAAACAATAAACTTTACTTTCTCTAATTCATCTCATTTTTCTTGATTTTTAAGCATTGCTTGCCTTACTCTTCTGTTTTTTGTTTTGAATCAATAGAATTCCCTTTAAAAAAATCAAAGGAACTTGACATTCTGAATATAGATGTTAATCATTGTTATTCAGAGAAACTGCTACAGAAAAGAGCCAACGGTATGTTTAAGTATACATAGTATGATTTAAAGCCTATCAGGAAAGTACCCCAAATTATCTCTCCCATCAAAATTCATCCCATCATTAGATAGTTATTCTTGAATTAGTCATTGTCACTTTCACTTCATCTATATCTAAAATATAAATATACTGGGAAGGGTGATATATACTAAATTATAAGTTCCTTTTTTTTTTTTTCAAGACAGTCTCACTCTGTCACCCAGGCTGGAGTGCAATGGCACGATCTCGGCTCACTGCAATCTCCACCTCCTGGGTTCAAGCGATTCTCCCGTCTCCTGTCTCCACCTCCCAAGTAGCTGGGATTACAGGTGCATGCCACCACGCCTGGTTAATTTTTGTATTTTCACTAGACGGGGTTTCGCCATGTTGGTCAAGCTGGTCTTGAACTCCTGAGCTCAGGCAAGCCACCCGCCTCAGTCTCCCAAAGTGCTGGGATTACAGATGTGAGCCACCGCACCTGGCCTCATAAGTTCCTTTAAGTGTCTTTTCTTAAAGAAGGAAGGATAGCATGAGTTGTTGAAAGGGAGATGGTGAGAAAGAAATAAAAGGAAAGTAAAAGAAAGCAAATGTCGCCGGGCGCGGTGGCTCAAGCCTGTAATCCCAGCACTTTGGGAGGCCGAGACGGGCGGATCACGAGGTCAGGAGATCGAGACCATCCTGGCTAACACGGTGAAACCCCGTCTCTACTAAAAACTACAAAAAAACTAGCCGGGCGAGGTGGCGGCGCCTGTAGTCCCAGCTACTCGGGAGGCTGAGGCAGGAGAATGGCGTGAACCCGGGAGGCGGAGCTTGCAGTGAGCTGAGATCCAGCCACTGCACTCCAGCCTGGGTGACAGAGCGAGACTCCGTCTCAAAAAAAAAAAAAAAAAAAAAAAAGAAAGAAAGCAAAGCAAATGTCTGAGGCAGTGGTTCTGAACCTGGGGCTATTTTGCACCCCCAGGGGTCATTTAGCAATATCTAGAGATATTTTCGGTTGTCCAACAGTGGGGGTGCTACTAGCATCTACGGATACTGTAAAACATTCTACAATGTACAGTGAAGCCCCATAACAAAGGACTATCTGGCCCCAAATGTCATAACAGAGGACTATCTGGCCCCAAATGTCAATAAAAACTTTCAGATGGCAATTCATCAATACAAAATTTTGATATCCTTGACCCAGTAGTAATTCTACATCTAGAAATCTATCCTTCAAAAATATTCACTGGCCAGATGCAGTGGCTAACACCTATAATCCCAATGCTTTGGGAGGCAGAGGTGGGTGGATTGCCTGAGCTCAGGAGTTCCAGACCAGCCTGAACAACATGGCGAGATGCCGTCACTATGAAAAATCAGCACTTTTTTCTTTCTATCTTTCTTTTTTTTGTTTTTGAGACAGAGTCTTGCTTTGTCACCTAGCCTGGAATGCAGTGGCATGATCTTGGCTCACTGCAACCTCTGCCTGCCCAGGTTCAAGTGATTCTTGTACCTCACCTGAGTAGCTTGGATTACAGTCATGTGCCACGATGCCCAACTAATTTTTGTATTTTTAGTTGAGATAGGGTTTTGCCATGTTGGCCAGGCTGGTCTCGAACTCCTGGCCCTAAGTGATCCAACTGCCTTGGCCTCCCAAAGTGCTGGGATTACACGAATGAGCCACCATGCCAAGCTGAAAAATTTTAAATACAAAAATTAGCCAGGCGTGGTGATGTACACCTGTGGTCCCAGCTACTAGGGAGGCTAAGCTGGGAGGATGGCTTGAGCCTGGGATGCAGAGGTTGCAGTGAGCTGAGATGCTGCCACTGCACTCCAGCCTGGGCAGTAGAGCCAAACCTTGTCTCAAAAAAAAAAAAAAAAAAAAAAAAAAAATTCACCCATGTGTACAAAGATATTTATACATAGATGCTTGTTGCTTATAATTTCAAAACTGGAAATTACTCAAATATGTACCAATCGGCAGTTATTTAAAAGAATGACAAGGAAATGTCTATAATGCGTTAAAAAATCAAATTATAGAACAATATATTGTCCCTTTTTTTGCTAAAAAATGCAGCCCATATACATTATATATCATTTCTTTTACTTTTTTTTCCTTTTCCCTCTCCCCCCCCCCACCCCCCCCTTCCCCCCCCCCCCCCCCTCCCCTCCCCTCCCTCCTCTCCTCCTCTCCCTCCTCTCCTCCCCTCCCCTCCCTTTTCCTTCCTTTTCTTCTCTTTTCCTTTTTGAGACAGTTTCCCTCTCTCACCCAGGTGGGAGTGCAGTGGTGCAATCTTGGTTCACTGCACCCTCCACCTCCCAGGTTCAAGCGATTCTCCTGCTTCAGCCTCCCTAGCAGTTGGGATTACAGGCGCCTGCCACCATGCCCAGCCAATTTTTCTATTTTTAGCAAAGGCAGGGTTTCACCATATTGGCTAAGCTGGTCTCAAACTGCTGACCTCAGGTGATCCACTTGCCTCAGCCTTCCAAAGTGCTGGGATTACAGGTATGAGCCTACATTATATATAATTTCTTTAAAACCATGTATGGTGTGTGTGTGTGTGTGTGTGTGTGTGTGTGTGTGTGTGTGTGTGTGT
>NC_045439.1:33029776-33033028 GCF_002776525.5 Piliocolobus tephrosceles
TGTGTGTGTGTGTGTGTGTGTGTGTGTGTGTGTGTGTGTGTGTGTGTTTGTCTGCCTGCACAGTTGAATATCTGGAAAGATATAAACCAAACTGAAGACAGAATTTCCCTCTGGGTAATGGGATTATTTGTTGTAGAAGAACTTTCTTGTTTAACTTTAGGATGTTAATATAAAGCTTAGGCTGGGTGTGGTGGCTCATGCCTGTAATCCCAGCACTTTGCGAGGCGGAGGCACCCAGATCACTTGAGACCAGGAGTTCGAGACCAGCCTGGCCAACATGGTGAAATCCTGTCTCTACTAAAAAATACAAAATTTAGCCAGGCGTGGTGGCATGTACCTATAATCCCAGTTACTCAGGTGGCTAAGGCACGAGAATTGTTTGAACCTGGGAGACAGAGGTTGCAGTGAGACGAGATCACACCACTGCACTCCAGCCTGGGCAACAGCGCAAGACTCCATCTCAATAACAAACAAACAAACAAACAAACAAACAAATCACAGTTTGAATAGGCCATATGGCCCCAAAAGCCTGAAATATCTGCTATTTGGCCTTTTACAGAACAAGTTGGCTAAGTCCTGCTATATCATAAAAGATGCTATCTAGGATGTTGAATTTCCAACTTTTTTGCTTGTTCATATAACCTATAAAATAATTTTGAAAAACGATGTCACCTCTTTACCTTCTTAAATTGACATCTAAAATGAGGCCAGACACAATGGCTCTCGGCTGTAATCCCAGCACTTTGGGAGGCCGAGGCAGATGGATCCCTTGAGATCGGGAGTTTGAGACCAGCTTGGCTAAAATGGTAAAACCTGTCTCTTCTGAAAATAGAGAAAAATTAGCCAGGTATGTTGGTACATGCCTGTAATCCCAGCTACTCGGGCGGCTGAGACAGGAGAATCACTTGAACCTGGGAGGCGGAGGTTGCAGTGAGCTGAGATCGAGCCATTGCACTACAGCCTGGGTGACAGAGACGAGACTCTGTCTTAAAAAAAAAAGTTGACATCTAAAATGTTTTCATTTTAAATAGAAGCAGAGTTTAATTTCAAACATGTAAGTATTCCAGCTTTACATATTGATATTTTAAGTTCCAAACTGAATTTAAATGCATCCATTTGAATCTAAATGCCATAACAGTTTGATAACTACCATCATCCATTTTAAAAAGTAATAAAATTTGTAAGCTCTTCTTTAAAATTAAAAATATTACGTCTTTAAAAAAACCGCTCACATTTCCTTTATGAAGTAACTTCCACACAGATTTTTATCCTAATATTCAACTGTGCTTGAAAGTATTTGTTTTTCATCATCACATCTGCAACAAAAATCTGTATTTAAATTGAGGTTTGGGTCATGATGGTACATGTAGTTTTAGCTACATGTGAGGCCAGAGACAAGAGGATCACTTGAGCCCAGGAGTTCAAGGTCATAGTGAGCTATGATCGTGCCTGTGAATAGGTACTAGCTACTGCACTCTAGCAGGTGGGGCAACATAGTAAAAAACAAACAAACAAAAAAAAACAAAAAACACCTGATACAAAAAATGAAGGTTTAAAATATATTTTCCATGACTAGAAGACTGTCTATATTTCTTTCAGGTAATCGTTACAATTATTATTAGTATACTTTATGTTTCAATTTTCCATACATAAATCAGAAATATTAACCCACACTCCCTTGGAAAACAATTTTATTAACTAGAGTACAGTGCTATGTGCAATTCCTGTTATATTTAGTCTTACAGGTTCCACATATTTCCAAAGATTTTCCCACTCCCTTCACTGAAGTTGTTCTATACATTTGTTTCTCTTGCTACATACAGTTCGTATTCCTTCCTAGATCCCTGTACTTCCTAAATTATTATTATTATTAATTTTTGCCTACATTTACTCTGGCTGGGTGGGGTGACTCATGCCTGCAATCCCAGCACTGTGGGAGGCTGAGGTGGGTGGATCACCTGAGGGTCAGGAGTTCGAGACCAGCCTGGCCAACATAGTGAAACCCCATCTCTACTAAAAATACAAAAACTAGCTGGGCATGGTGGTGCGTGCCTGTAATCCCAGCACTTTGGGAGGCCGAGAGGGGCGGATCACGAGGTCATGAGATCGAGACCATCCTGGTGAACATGGTGAAACCCTGTCTCTACTAAAAAATACAAAAAAACTAGCTGGGTGAGGTGGCAGGCGCCTGTAGTCCCAGCTACTCGGGAGGCTGAGGCGGGAGAATAGCGTGAACCTGGGAGGCAGAGCTTGCAGTGAGCTGAGATCCGGCCACTGCACTGCAGCCTGGGTGACAGAGCGAGACTCCGTCTCAAAAAAAAAAAAGGAGCTTGGATTTGGGAGGCAGAGGTTACAGTGAACCGAGATTGCATCATTGCACTCCAGCCTGGGTGACAAGAGTGAAACTCTGTCTCAAAAAATAAGGTTCACTCTTTGTGCTGTAAAGTTCTATGGGTTTTAACAAATGAATAATGTCATGTATCCATCATATATTATACAGAATATTCAGAATAGTTTCACCACCTTAAAAAGTCTCCTGTGCTTCCCTTTTTTTTTTTTTTTTTGATGAAGTCTTGAAGTCTGGCTCTGTCGCCCAGGCTGGAGTGCAGTGGCACAGTCTCGGCTCACTGCAGTCTCCGCCTCAAGTGATTCTCCTGCCTCAGCCTCCCAAGTAGCTGGGATTATAGGCACCTGCACCATGTCCATCTAATTTTTGTATTTTTAGTAGAGACAGGGTTTCACCATGTTGGCCAGGCTGGTCTTGAACTCCCGACCTCAAGTGATCTGCCTGCCTCAGCCTCCCAAAGTGCTAGGATTACAGGTGTGAGCCACCGTGCCCAGTCAATTATTCATTTTTTAAGTAATAAAAAACAAGATAAATAATACATTGGTTTTATTACTTAGCTGGTAATGCAATATAATATATAGCTGAAATTATAACTTATTAGTGAAGTAAAGAATATTATAAGAGATATTGTGTTCCTTCTACAAGTGTATGAGTGGACATATATCAAACTCTAGTGTTAGGCTTTTATTTTTATTTTTTAATGGGCAGCTTTTAAAGCCAGAGTAGGCTCAGAGAGACTCCCCTGGTGTTAGACTTTTGAGATTAATTAAAGAATAATCTCAGGCTGGGCACGGTGGCTCAAGCCTGTAATCCCAGCACTTTGGGAGGCCGAGACGGGCGGATCACGAGGTCAGGAGATCCAGACCATCCTGGCTAACACGGTGAAACCCCGTCTCTACTAAAAA
>NC_045439.1:33033128-33040874 GCF_002776525.5 Piliocolobus tephrosceles
AAAAAAAAAAAAAAAAAAAAAAAAAAAGAAGAATCTCCGGGCACGGTGGCTTACGCCTGTAATCCCAGCACTTTGGGAAGCCGAGGCAGGCAGATCACTTGGCCAGGAGTTCAAGACCAGCCTGATCAACATGGTGAAACCCCGTTTCTACTAAAAATACAAAAAAATTAGCGGGGCGTGGCCAGGGATGGTGGCTCATGCCTGTAATCCCAGCACATTGGCAGGCCGAGCCTTGCGGATCACCTGAGGTCAGGCGTTCCAGACCAGTCTGGCCAACTTGGAGAAACCCCATCTCTACTAAAAATACAAAATTAGCAGAGTGTGGTGGCCCATGCCTGTAATCCCAGCTACTTGGGAGGCTGAGGCAGGAGAATCCCTTGAACTTTGGGGGCAGAGGTTGAGGTGAGCTGAGATCCTGCCATTGCACTCCAGCCTGGGCAACAAGAGCGAAACTCTGTCTCAAAGAAAAAGAAAAAAGAAAAAAAAAAAAGAAAAGAAAGAAAGAAAAAAGGCCGGGCACGGTGGCTGATGCCTGTAATCCCAGTACTTTGGGAGGCCGAGGTGAGTGGGTCACAAGGTCAGGAGATCGAGACCATCCTGACTAACACGGTGAAACCTCGTCTCTACTAAAAATACCAAAAAATTAGCAGGGCGTGGTGGCGGCCACCTGCAGTCCCAGCTACTTGGGAGGCTGAGGCAGGAGAATGGCGTGACCCTGGGAGGGAGAGCTTGCAGTAAGCCAAGATGGCGCCACTGCACTCCAGCCTGGGAGAGAGTGCAAGACTCTGTCTCAAACAAACAAACAAAAAAATTTGCTGGGCGTGGTGGTGGGCGCCTGTAATCCCAGCTGCTTCAGAGGCTGAGGCAAGAGAATCCCTTGAACCTGAGAGTCGGAGGTTGCAGTGAGCCGAGATTGCACCACTGAACTCCAGCCTGGGCAACAGAATAGGACTCTGTCTCAAAAAAAAAGGAGACACACTATGGCCAAAGACACCTTCACTTCGTCTCTGTCACTCACATGAGACACATTTGGCATATGCACTCATGTTTGCATGTTTCTCTGCAGCCTGTGAAGCCCCACACACCAAATCCGTGGTTACAAAGTCCAGTCCCAGGCCTAACCACACGAAGCAGAGTTCGTTCATCACTTGTCAAAGATCTACGCACCTCCCGGGAGAAAAGGATTGCTGTGGGACCATTTAGATCGGACTACCCAGCTCTTTAGCTGGGTAAATTCTCAGAGAGAACACTTTTTCCACATTTTTTTCTAGAGAACATTTTCTCTAAGCTGAACACTTCTCTTACTTCAAGATCCAGGAAGCAGTGGACCTGGTCACGTTGGGTCTTTTTAATTGATACTGTACAATCTTCTTGTCACTATGTTTATAAAGAAAAATTGTTTAACAGTAAACCTCATGTCTTAATACGCACTATTTACACGGAAGGTTAAAGAAAATTGACATCACATTAGACGACAAAGCATATTTTTCCACGCCCCAGAAAGGTCATGTACTAAATATGGGTCAGAATTCCAAATCTTTCTAAAGCGGAAGGATCCAGCGTCTTTTGCAAGCAGTACAAATTGCCCTCTGAAACCCAAATTAGGGCTGGGCACCATGGCTTATGCCTGTAATCCCAGCACTCTGAGAGGCCAAGCAAGGTGGGTGAATCACATGAGGCCAGGAGTTTGAAACCATCCTGGCCAACGTGATGAAACCTCATTTCTACTAAAAATACAAAAAAATTAGCTGAGTGTGGTGGCACACACCTGTAATCCCAGCTACTAGGTAGGTTGAGGCAGGAGAATAGCTTGAACACAGGAGGCGGAGTTTGCAGTGAGCCGAGATTGCGCCACAGCATTCCAGCCTGGATGATAGAATGAGATTCTGCCTCAAAAAATAATAAAATAAAATAAAATCCCAACTAGAATCCCATTTGTCTAGGAAAGAAACAGCTTAGGTGACTTTTTAAATCTACCAGTCTAGTCTTGTTCTACATTAGGTTCTTTAACTGTAGTCCACAGAACTATGTGGAAGCCATGTCAGGAAACTATTACAAAAAAACCAGACCAGCATAATCATTTCCCCCTTTGTGTGGGTGGATGTGAATGCATCTCTACCCTTGGGAAACAACTCCGCAGTTTCACAAGGCCGATTAGCAATTCTCATGAGCCTCAATGTACTTAATATTTGAAATACTCAGGCGGATCATAGAACAGCTGTAAACTGAATCTGTATCATAAGATGGGATTCTGTAAGAGCACATGATACTCAAAAATTGCCATGGGTGAGGAAAGACCCAGATTTCCAAATAGTGTGAATCCAGCTTCCTTTCCTAAATACTGATTGCTGTTTACACCCTAAAATGTTTGAGATATTCATTAATGAAAATAAAGACAACGTGAACCTCTCCCCTTTTTTCTTCCCCTAATCACATCTTCTCTTCCCATGGCACTGTTACTGTGAAAAATATAAAAAGCAAGGCCGGGCACGATGGCTCACGCCTGTAATCCCAGCACTTTGGGAGGCCGAGGCAGGTGGATCACCTGAGGTCAGGATTTTGAGACCAGCCTGGCTAACACAGTGAAACCTCGTCTCTACTAAAAATACAAAAATTAGTGGGGCGTGGTGGCAGGCACCTGTAATCCCAGCTACTTGGGAGGCTGAGGCAGGAGAATCACTTGAACCTGGGAGGCGGAAGTTGCAGTGAGCCGAGATCCTGACACTGCACTCTGGCCTGAGAGACAGAGTAAGACTCCACTGTCTCAGTGTGTGTGTATATATATATATAGAGAGAGAGAGAGACAGCGTGCAATATTTTCTCCTATAAATTCCTAACTGCTATGAAACACAGTGCAGGGAATCTTTGGGGATATGAGTTAATTTCGTAACAGAAACTCTTCCCTTTCCTTGACTCATGTAAGCCATGGAATGAGTTACTTTCCATCTAAGTGAAATACTAATCTAAAAAGCACTATCACATGGATCAAAGTTACTTCCTCATCTAACCTGAGGATTCTGGGATCTGGCTACTATGAGACATTCAAGACAATGAATAATTCTGTATGAGCACTTTCTCAGCCCCTCTATCTTTGAATTTGTCATTTCATAGTGAAAGGACTTTATTGTGCACTCTTTGCTTTGCTGGCAAGAGCAAGGGAGCCTAACTGAACCCTTCAGTCAGTCAGCCAGCAAGACTATAGAGAGGGTCTATTAGGCCAACAGCACTGTGGGAGACGGAGCAGCAGCAGAAGAAATGGCCCTTGTCCTCGAGGAGTTTACAAGGGGTTTTAGAAGACAGACATACAAGAACCTTTCAAAGACAATATGCTTAATTTAGTGAGAATTGTGTGGTACACAGCAGATGTGCTGTAGGAGTTCAGGGAAGGAGGGCAGAAGTCGTCATGGAGACATGCGAATTTGCGTTGGATCGAGAGGGCACAAGATTTAGGCAGAGAGGAGTAGGGAGGACCTTCCAGGTAAAGGGAGGGAAGCGAGAAAAGGCTGGGGGAAGGAAGGAGCTCAGCAAGGGTCCATGACATGCTCCTTTCCCCTCTCCTGTTTCCACAGTAGTTCCCAAGTTTCTTCACCACAGAGAAGCAGGCATCTGCTCTCTTTACCATCACGGTTTTGTTTTTTTTGTGTTTTTGTTTTTGTTTTTGAGACGGGTTCTCACTCTGTTGCCCATGCTGAAGTGTCGTGGTGAGATCTTGGCTCACTACAACCTCAATCTCCTGGGCTCAAGTGACCCTCCCACCTCAACCTCCTCAGTAGATGGGACCACAGGCATGCACCACAATGCCTGGCTAAGTTTTACATTTTTTGTAGAGATGGGGTCTTGCTATGTTGCCTAGGCCAGTCCCAAATTCTTGGCTCAAGTGATCTGCCCTCCTAATGTGCTGGAACTACAGGCATGAGCCACCGTGCCCCGCCATGTTTCTGTTAATCTTTTTTTTTTTTTTTTTTTGAGGTGGAGTCTCGCTCTGTTTTCCAGGCTGGAGTCAGGGTGGCATGATCTCAGTTCACTGCAACCTCCGCCTCCCAGGTTCAAGTGATTCTCCTGCCCCAGCCTCCCAAGTAGCTGGGATTATAGGCACATACCACCCATGCCCAGCTAATTTTTTGTATTTTTAGTAGAGACAGGGTTTCACCATGATAGCCAAGCTGGTTTCAAACTCCTGACCTCAAGTGAATCCACCCACCACGGCCTCCCAAAGTGCTAGGATTATAGGCATGAACCACCACGCCCAGCCTTGTTAATCTATTAACAAAATGTAATAAGAAAATACTCCAGAAGTTCCACAAATCCTTTATAAAGGGCCCTACTTGTCCTTCCTGGCTGAGGCATTTACAGGTGATTCTCACTTCTCACAAAGATAAATGTGTCAGGTGTTTCCTCTTCATTGCTCCTTTTGTCATCTTTCCTTTTCCTTGCTTCTGCCACACTCATTAGCTCCACTGGTTGATTAGACAAGGGACTGATCCCCATCCTGCCATAAAAGAAAGCTTCTGTTTGGGCCAGCATGTGGGAGAAACATGCCGACCTTCCCTTAGTCAGGATCTAGAGAAATTTTTCATTTTTCAATCAAGATTCATGTTTCCATTGGTTTACACGTTCCATCTAAGTTACCATCCCCCTTGTGAACCACGTCAGCCAGACCAACAGCAAAGTGGGGGTTGTGGGTCACAAGGAAAGCACCTCTGTTAGAATTTCCTCTCCCCCCCCCCCCCCCCCCCCCCCCCTTTCTTTCTTTCTTTTCTTTTTTTCTTTTTTTTTTTTTTTTAGGAGACAGAGTTTCTTGCTCTTTCATCCAGACTGGAGTACAGTGTTGCAATCTAGGCTCACTGCAACCTCCACCTCTGGTTTTCAAGTGATTCTTGTGCCTCAGCCTCCTGAGTAGCTGGGATTACAGGTGTGAGCCACCACACCCGGCTAATATTAATTTCTTTTAGTAAAGATGGGGTTTCACCATGTTAGCCAAGCTGGTCTCAAACTCCTGGCCTCAAGTGATCCACCTGCCTCAGCCTCCCAAAGTGCTGGGATTACGGGCATGAGCCACCGCACCCGGCCTTCCCATCATTTTTTGATGGGCTATATTGTCAGCAAACATTTACTAAATACATAATTAGCAGTCGCCATGGATATGCCAGCAAATATCACATGTTTTTTCTGAGTTTGGGAATTTGTTGTCTAATTGGATAAAATGGGCTTTTCTTGTTGGAGGCAGCAACAGAGCCTTTCAGAGGTCAAGAACAATCTGGTTACTCCTTTATTTATTTGTTTTTTTGAGACGGAGTCTTTGTTCCCCAGGCTGGAGTGCAGTGGCGCGATCTCAGCTCACTGCAAGCGCCGCTTCCCAGGTTCATGCCATTCTTCTGCCTAAGCCTCCCGAGTAGCTGGGACTACAGGTGCCTGCCACCACACCCGGCTAATTTTTTGTATTTTTGTAGTAGAGACGGGGTTTCACTGTGTTAGCCAGGGTGGTCTTGATCTTCTGACCTCGTGATCCGCCTGCCTCAACCTCCCGAAGTGCTGGGATTATAGGAGTTAGCCACCGCGCCTGACCTGGTTACTCTTTTTTGAGACTCCAGTTATAATTTTAAAAATGAAGTGCCAAAACTGAATTTTAAAAAGTTTTGGTAGATTTTTAATGTGTATGCTTAAGGTTTTTTTGTTTGTTTTTGAGACAGAGTCATATTGTGTCGCCCAGGCTGGAGTACAGTGGCACAGTCTTGGCTCACTGCAACCTCCACCTCCCAGGTTCAAGCCATTCTCCTGCCTCAGCCTCCTGAGTAGCTGGCATTACAGATACCCACCACCATGCCCAGATAATTTTTGTATTTTCAGTGTAGATGGGTTTTGCCATGTTGGTCAGGCTGGTCTTAAACTCCTGACCTCAAGTAATCCACTCGCTTCAGCCTCCCAAAGTGCTGAGATTACAGGCGTGAGCCACTGCACCCAGGCAAGTTATCATTTTTTTTTAAACACAGAGTTTCTTTTGAAATAATGTTAAAAAAATCGAAATTGACATGAATGCATGAATGTTTATAGCAACATAGGGAGACCCCCATCTCTACAAAACATAATACCAGCCTGAGCAACATGGCAAAACCCCATCTCTACAAAAAATACAAAGATAGCTGGGCATGGTGGCATGTGCCTCTGGTCCCAGCTGAGCCCAGGAGTTCAAGGCTACAGTGAGCTATTATCATGTCATTGCATTCCAGCCTACGCAACAAAGCAAGACCTTGTCTTTAAAAAAAAAGAATCTGGAGAGAGGATCAGGCAGTTAGTGCCTTCATTAGACCACACTATCCCATCAACACCAAACTGTTGTTTGGAGGGCTTCAGCTCACAGCACCATGCAATTCCCTAATGCTTCTGAGTTTGAGACTTCCCCAGGCAGAAGCTAAGTGGAGCACATCAGACTTCCAAAAGCCTCTGCAAAGCAATGTGGTATTGCGGGAAAATGGTAGACGCAAGTTCAAGTTACCTACTGCTAATAATAAATGTGTGAGTTTGTGCAACTTACTTTATCCTTCTGACTTTTACTTTCATCAATTGTAAAACGAGAAGACTATCTCATGGGCCTCTTGCATGTGGTTCCCAACCAGGTTGCATGTTAAAATCGCAGTTTAAAAATGTCACAGCCTGAGTCACACCTCCTGCAACTTAAATCGGCGTCTCCAAGGGTGAGATCCAGACACCAGTAGATTTTTAAAGCTTCACATGTCATTCTAATATGCATCCAGGGTTGAAAATCACGGTGAAGCCAGGCGTGATGGCTCACGCCTGTAATCCCAGCACTTTGGGAGGCTGAGGTGGGCAGATCACCTAAGGTCGGGAGTTCGAGACCAGCCTGACCAACATGGTGAAACCCCGTCTCTACTAAAAATACAAAAATTAGCCTTGCATGGTGGCCGGCACCTGTAGTCCCAGCTACATGGGAGGCTGAGGCAGGATAATTGCTTGAACCTGGGAGGCGGAGGTAGCAGTGAGCTGAGATTGCGCCACTGCACTCCAGCCTGGGCAACAGAGCGAGACTCCATCTCAAAAAAAAAAAAGAAAAAAGAAAATCACTGGTGAGAATTAAATAATGTTACTGTACTTATGTAAATCAGGTGCCCTGTTAGTTTCTAGTCATTCCTCAATTTAAATTTCAAACCAGCAATGGACTGTGCTTTTGGTGTGTGTTCTAAAATTTTACCACTAGATGTCACTTTGACCATACAAGTTGGTTCTTGGACGCTTCTGCTTCTCCGTTCTCAGAGTGACAACTATATAGCATCATCACAACCATTTGTTGAGCACCTGCTGAATGCCAGGCACAGTGCCAATTTTCTTTCTTTTTCTTTTCTTTTTTTTTTTTTTTTGAGACAGGGTCTTACTCTGTCGCCCAGGCTGGAGTGCAGTGCTGCAATCATGGCTCACTGTAGGCTTGACCTCCTGGGCTGAAATGATCCTCTTGCCTCAGCCTTCCCAGTAGCTGGGACTATAGGCATGTACCACCGCACCCAGCTAGTTTTTAACTTTTTTCTGGAGATGAGGTATCCCTCTGTTTCCCAGGCTGGTCTCAAACTTGTGGGCTCAAGTAATCCTCCCATCTCAGCCTCCCAAAATGTTGGGATTAAAGGCCACCATGCCCAACTGCCAATGATTCTTAGAACACATGACTTCCAGTCACATAACAACAAATAAGCAAGGTAGTTATTATCCCAGTCATGAAGAAAGAATCTGTGAAAGAAA
>NC_045439.1:33040884-33044133 GCF_002776525.5 Piliocolobus tephrosceles
AAAGAAAGAAAGAAAGAAAGAAAGAAAGAAAGAAAGAAAGAAAGAAAGTTACAAAGAATCTGTGACTTGTACAAAGATACACAGTTAGTGGCAGAACTGGGATTCCAGCTTCATTCATTCATTCACTCATTCAAAAACACTGAACAGGCTGGGTGTGGTGGCTCATGCCTGCAATTACTGCAGTTTGGGAGGCCAAGGTGGGAGGATTACTTGAGCTCAAGAGCTCGAGACCAGCCTAGGCAACATGGTGAGACCCCCCATCTCTACCAAAAAATAAATAAATAAATAAATAATAATTAGCCAGGCATGTGGCACGTGCCCGTAGCGCCCAGATACTCAGAGCCTGAGGTGGGAGGATCACTTGAGCTCAGGAGGCAGAGGTTACAGTGTGCCAAGATGGGGCCACTGCACTCCAGCCTGGGTGACAGAGCCAGACCCTGTCTCAAAATTAATTAATTAATTAATTAAAATTTTAAAACACCGGACCAGGCACGGTGGCTCACGCCTGTAATCCTAGCACTTTGGGAGGCTGAGGCAGGTGCATTGCCTGAGCTCAGGAGTTCGAGACCAGCCTGGGCAACACGGTGAAACCCCATCTCTGCTAAAACACAAAAAATTAGCTGCGTGTGGTGGCAGGCGCCTGTAGCCCCAGCTACTCCGGAGGCTGAGGCAGGGGAATCGCTTGAACCCGGGAGGCAGAAGTTGCAGTGAGCCGAGATTGCACTCCAGCCTAGGTGACAGAGTGAGACTCTGTCTCCCGCCGCCACACACACACACACACAAAATTTTAAAACACTGAACATTTACTATGTGCAAGGTACTGTACCTGGTACCAGAAATTCAAAGATGAATATAGCATAGTTCTCATTCTCCAGATGTTCTTTTTTTTTTTTTCTTGAGACGGAGTTTCGATCTTGTTGCCCAGGCTGGAGTGCAATGGTGCGATCTCGGCTCACTGCAACCTCCGCCTCCCAGGTTCAAGCGATTCTCCTGCTTCAGCCTCCCGAGTAGCTGGGATTACAAGCATGTGCCACCATGCCCTGCTAGTTTTGTACTTTTAGTAGAGGCAGGGTTTCTCCATGTTGCTCAGGCTGGTCTTGAACTCCCGACCTCAAGTGATCTGCCCGCCTCGGCCTCCCAAAGTGCTGGGATTAGAGGCGTGAGCCAACATGCCCAGCCAGAAGTTCATTTTTAACCTTCACTTGTAGGTACATTTCAGAAGAAAAGGTAGGCACTTTTTTTTACAGTTGTTCTTGGCCCCAGGTTAGCTCTGTCTTTGAAAGAACTTAAATGTTGTGTTCCTAAGAGGGCAGGATGACCCTTAGGTAGAGTTTTCCACTGTGTCCAGCCACTATGATAAAACAATATTTCTGAAAGCTTATTAGGTAACTAAAAGACTAGGGATCACATCTGGTCTGTTTTATCACTGCCTTATTTAATTATTTATATCCTCAGCAAACAAACTATTGGTATTGCTTATGTATCTAATTTTTAATCAATAAATGTGTACTGAATAAATGAATTCCTAGTACTGTGTTAAACATTATGCAAAAAGAGCCATGAGAGAAATATGTAAAGAAGTCTGCATCTGCCTGGGCGCGGTGGCTCACGCCTATAATTCCAGCAATTTGGGAGCCTGAGGCAGGTGGATCACTTGAGGTCAGGAGTTCAAGACCAGCCTGACCAATATGGGGACACTCCATCTGTACTAAAAATACAAAAATTAGCTGGGCGTGGTGGTGCATGCCTGTAATCCCAGCTACTCGGGAGGCTGAGGCAGGAAAATCGCTTGAATCCACGACGGGGAGACTGCAGTGAGCCAAGATCATGCCATTGCACTCCAGCCTGGCGAACAAAGAGAGATTCCATCTCAAAAAAAAAAAAAAAAAGAAAGAAAGAAAGAAAGAAAAGAAAAAGAAAAAAAGAAGTCTGCATCTTATTCTGATAAGCAAATCTGAATATTTCCTTCCAAAAGTAGCACCTTGTTTTAAACGCCTCCGCTGATTCATCCCTAAGGTGGGAAAGACTTAGAGATCTCGGAGAGGACTCTAAATGAGCCAGGGACCAGAGGTTTATTATACTGCTTGATTTGATCTGTAGATTCAGGGTCTAATGACTGCGCTGGAGTCTGTTCCCGTGTTGCAAGGATACCAGCTGTATCTATTTGAGTTGTCATTCATCAACCAAGCAGTTTGACAATTAGGACCGTAAGGATGACCAGGCTGGGTCAGACCTATCCAACAGGTTAAAGGTTATTCAAGTTATTCAAGCAGTGGTCCTCAAGCCTGATTATAAATCAGAATCACTTGGGGGAGCTTTGCAAAAATATACAAACTCCACTCCAACCTACTGAATTGGAATACCAGGAACTAAGAGAGAGACCTGAGACTTTCACATAGTACTAGCGTTGAAAATGAGTAGTTCAAGATCCATTCAGTTTTACTCATATATGGCTCTGCAATTCATAAATGTGCCCTGATTTTTTTTCCTGTATTCTGATTGTATTCCTTCCCTGGATAATGAGTGCCATGCATTTACTAACTACAGTTTGGAGTAGTCTTCCTTTATATCGGTCCTAAGCTTAACTCTCCTGGAACTTTGTAAGAGACATTGAAACCTAAGATTTGGGGATTTGAGAGATGAGTTCATGTTGATCTTACCCATGCCATTTGTAATATTATAGGTTGAGCTCTCTCACAGAGCTTGCTTAGCAGTCACAAGTCCATTCTTGAGATTTTTCTTAGTTCACAAGGAGCTCTGGCTTTATCAAGAGATCCATTCTGCACAAGCTAGACAACCTTTGTCCACTTTGTGTAACAGAAAAATAATATCTGTTCCTCTGATGATTGTGACCCAGGATGATTGCAGCTTAGGTCATTCAGGACAGGTAAGCACTTGTTGCCAGCTTAGATTAAAGTCCTGTTCTGAGTCTAGTCAGCCTGTTTGCTTTGGAGAGACCAGGAAGGGAAATATTCTTGCATTTAAGGGCTCAAACACGAATATATTCATTTGGAATGATAATCTAGATGGTTCATAGAACAGAGACCAGAGGAGGGAGTCAAATGGAAGTATTTGTAGTAAAGTATAGATGGAAATAAATAGAGAAGGAAAATAATAGGGTTATGTACCTATGTACCTGCCAAATAGAAAGAAAAAAGATCTGGTTTAAGCACATCACATTCCTTTAGAAAAAAAAAAAAAAGGGAGGCCGAGACGGGTGGATCACGAGGTCAGGAGATCGAGACCATC
>NC_045439.1:33044233-33053081 GCF_002776525.5 Piliocolobus tephrosceles
GGGGGGGGGGGACTGCGGGGGGCGGAGATCGGGCCACGGCCCCCCCGCCCGGGCGAGAGGGCGAGACCCCGTCTCAAAAAAAAAAAAAAAAAAAAAGGCTAAGTGTTTCGAGATGAAGAGCCACAATTGGGGTGATCATTTGGGAATCTCCAAGTATTCTTTGGTGAGTTAATGTTTCTAAGTTGCCTTATGCACACGTGAAAGAGAGAAAGAGAGGAGAAAAAGGGAGGAGAAGTGTCAACAGGTCATAGCCTGTACATCATCCCCCTAGGCAAGTTAGGCCTGGCTAGAATCAGTCTGCATAGATAACTTGCTGGAGCCTGGCTGGAAATTTCTATACTCCAGTGATGAGATTTCTGGTTGTATTCCTAAGGGACCTCAAAATTGACCCTGTTCTCTATTGATATTCTTAAAAAACTGGTCTTCAGGAGTTGGTCTGCCCAAGATGAAAATACGGTAGCCTCTGATTCCTAGGAGCTCAAAGATGCTCTGACTGCTCTATGATCAGCCCTCAAAGTAATGATAGCTTTTTCTGGCATTTCCTTTCATCTAGAGATTTCAAAGTATCTCCCAAACATGTGCCCATCCCATAGGCAGCTGATTAAGCCACATCTCTGACATCTTTCACCCAGGTCCTCCCCACAAATTGGAGACTGAGTTAGATAGAGTGTGAACCTCTGATTCAAGGTCTCACACTGAACGCCCACTCTGTCTCTCTGCTACCCGGTCTTAGGCAGTTTGTGGTTCTCCCACAGGGCGTAGCTCTGTGTAGGGGCCTGTGTATCAGATCTGCCTGCTTTTTTGCTGTCATCACCTCCCAGTATTTACATTTCTGGGTTCCCTGGTGTCTCTGCAACTGGGCTGTGTCTTAGCTGTCCTGTATGTGAGAACTGTTGGAGAATCTCCAAGGATTCTTCATGTCTTGTCATCCTTCATCCCAATTCATACCCCCCACCCATGTGTCCCACCTCTCCCCAGCCAGCAAAGTACAGTCCTGTGCCCTTTGGTTTCTTCTTCCTTCTCCTCTATTTCCATCCTCTACTTCCATTGGCAGAAGAAAGAGGAATCACAGACAATGAGCTTGTAAGAGAGAGAGGAGTAGGAAGGAAGAGTCTTTTCTCTTGGGTTGCCCTCTTGTTCCCAGGGAGAGGGCCAAGACCATGAACCTTGGCCTCCGTGGGAGGAGGAGATTAGCAGGATGAGTCTTTGCCTCCATCACCCATCCTCAGGGTGCTGCTGACTTGTTTCTGCTGGAGGCGGGATGACTCAGCGCAGACCCTTGATGGGGAAATCTGTCTCAGAGGCTGAAAGGAAAGCAGCAGAGGGCCACCACTGGCCTTGTTCTTTAATTTTCATATCAGAAAGATTTCACTGAGTTTGGGGAAATGGAGCTTAATTCTCCCTATTCCCCAGTGTTGGCAACTCCAAACAGAATATCCCAAAGGAATGACCCTGTCCACAGGAGTCCAAGGAGATGGGCAGTGGGATTCCAAATTCAGAGTGCAAGAATAGCCCCCAACCTGGTGGAGACCTTTATTTAGTCATACTCCACCACTGTGCTTTTGCCTACTAATTACTATAACCACTGGTGATCATTATGTGATAATTAGCACATGCCTTTTTTATAACTCCCAGAGCACCACCCCAAAATAAGTGATTGTGTCAGGTGGTAAGGCTGCTCCTAGAGACAATTCCTGACTCACTCATTCATTCACGAAATATTTAATGAACTACTGTGGGCCAGGCCCTATGCTAGGCAGCTATGAGCAAGAAGGTGGTTGTCCCTGGTATTATAGTGCCGACGTGTTGCTGGATGGATAGGCACTGAGCAAGTTTACCCACGGGATATTTGTATCCAAAGTGGAAGTGCAGTGTGTATAAGGGGGGCACCCAACCCAGTGTGGCTGGGAGAGGGATATCAGGAAGCTTCCCCTGTAATAGTAACTTTGAAGATGAGATCTGTAGGATAGGCAGGAGCTAGCAAATGGAATCCAACTTAGGGTAAACCTATGCTATTTATATGAGTTCCCCAAAACTTAAAGTTAAACCCAAAATTGCCTCTTCATATAAACCCTCCAAAGTAACTAATCGGCTATGCCAACTACAGTGCAGCCAACTCTGCTTCTGTACAACGTGATGCTACTTTGGAAAAGTGTGAAATCCTACTTAAGTGGAAGGTGTAATTATTGCAGAGTATTTCAGGGAAGAAGATGGCACCAGGGAAATAGGCATGAAAATCAGGTTCTTCCATTATTTCCACAACCTGGTCTAATTCTCCATGCCCTTGGGATGGCCTGGGTCTGTGATAGGAAATATGTTTTTCTGTCTCCATTTAAGCAACAACATCCTTCTTATCAGCTGCTCCAATGAGGAAGACACTGATGTCCTTTTGCAGGAAACTAACAGGAAAAGAAAGAAAGCTTACCACTAAATACACATCCTGAGGGTAAAATGAAATGGCTGCTGCTTTGACTGCAGTGTAGGAAAGGGCTGAATAAATAAATACACCATTCCTATTGTATAGTCAGACTTCCTGGGGGCGAGTCCTCATCTCTTTACCCTGTCTTTCCCTTCTAAAATCCACTCACCTGCCAAGGGGCAGAACAAAGTTTTCTCTGGCTATTAACAGGTATGGAAACATACAAGTCTTCTCTATCTCAGACACAGAGGAAACACAGAATAGGAAGGAGAGAAAACCAGAGTAACAGGAAGAGGAACTTGATATTGGTGTACATCTCCTCTTCATGTTTACAGAACTTTCCCAGTAACTTCTGCTTTGAGCCTTTCTGTGTACAAATCTGGTAATGTTTGAGAACATTCGGGGAAGAAAGGGTCGGGGCTAGTGCAGCGCAGAAAATCATTCGAACTCTGTAAATCACAGCTGCACAGGTGACTTGATTTAGAGGGAGAGGTGTAAACTGTCATTATCTGTGAATACTGAGCTCTAATCCTGTAGCACTACAGTGGAGACAACCGAGAGAAGATGATTCCTGATCTGAAAACAATCCCAGCCTAGAGGATCCTAAGGCATTTCCTTGTAAGGGTAGTTTTCTTCTGTGTGGAAAGGAAACGAAAGAACATGTGCAAATATAGGCGAGAGAAGAAGAAACAGAGGCAGAGACAGAGAGAGAGACAGATAAGTTGCAAAGACTTAGATCTTTCTCTTTCTTTCTTTCTCTCCCTTTCCTTCCTTCCTCCCTTCCTTCCTTCTTTTTTTTTTTTTTTTTTTGGACAGAGTTTCGCTCTTGCTGCCCAGGCTGGAGTGCAATGGTGCTATCTTGGCTCACTGCAACCTCTGCCTCCCAGGTTTAAGTGATTCTTCTGCCTCAGCCTCCCGAGTAGCTGGGATTACAGGCATGTGCAACCACGCCCGGCTAATTTTGTATTTTTAGTAGAGACGGGTTTTCTCCATGTTGGTCAGGCTGGTCTCGAACTCCCAACCTCAGGTGATCTGCCCGCCTCAGCCTCCCAAAGTGCTGGGATTACAGGCATGAGCCACCACGCCCAGCCTGGATCTTTGTATTTCTACGGTGTTTTTAGTTTAAGGATCATTTACACTTTAGGAGGTTTTTGTTTTTTCTGCCTTTCTTATGTAATAATTATGGGTGAGCCCTGAGAAATGACTCAAAGCCAAAATAATGGGGTTTTCTTGATTATAGTTCCTCATTTTTCCTGGCAACAGGCCAACCCTCAATATCCTCCACCTTTATAAGGAAGACAGCTTCAACACAGCCCTTAAGGGTGACTCCAGCCTCTTAGTGATCTTTCTTTCATGTTGCAAACTGGACTCTCTCTTCCAACTTTCTAATTGCAAAATTGCTCTTTATTTTTATCGGTTCTTACTACTTCCAACCCAGGTGTGAAAACGTCTTCTTGGACCCTCTTATCCCATCTGTAGGCAATGTGTAGATCCCTCTTTCTCTCATTCTTAGTTGAGGATTGACTCAGTAGACTGCACAATGATGACCATATTTTGAAAGAGACAAAGGTCACATAGCCAAGTCTCTGGTCATTCTCCCAGGCACAATCCCTTCTCTCTGGATTCTGGTTAGGGCCAGGCTCAGACTTTTGTGCATGTAGGAGGTGCTGCCATAATTAGCCTATTTTACTGGTTTTGGGAATACCCTTCTTGGTATAGGGCAGGCAAGAAATAAGACTGTGTTCTGGCTTTGGTGGTCATATTTTATGAACCCCAAATCTGGAATTGTGCTCTGGCGAGTACAGGGTGCTAATGGAAAAACTGAACAAAATATATGAAAATAAGGCCACCCTGGAAAAGTAATGAGAATTCATAGTATGTCCTTTCAGTAGCTTGGAGAGAGTATCAAATATCACACGTTTATTAATAATTTTTTTTTTCTTTTTTTTTTGAGACGGAGTCTCACTCTGTCTCCCAGGTTAGAGTGCAGTGGCGCCATCTCGGCTCACTGCAAGCTCTGCCTCCCGGGTTCACGCCATTCTCCTGCCTCAGCCTCCTGGGTAGCTGGGATTACAGGTGTCCGCCACCTCGCCCAGCTAATTATTTTGTATTTTTAGTAGAGACAGGGTTCCACCGTGTTAACCAGGATGGTCTCGATCTCCTGACCTCGTGATCCGCCTGCCTCGGCCTCCCAAAGTGCTGGGATTACAGGCGTGAGCCACGGCGCCTGGCATTAGTTAACAATAACTAATGATTATTGAGCATTTATTACATGTCAGGGTCCTGAATTATGTATATTATTTCATTTACTCCTCATAAAAGGGTTCTTTCTAGGAGCTAGGGGAGAAAACCAGCCACTATATACTCAATAATAATATTAATGGTAATAATAGTTATATATAACAGTTATATATTACATAACATGCTGGCTCTGAATTGAACATATTCTCTAATTTGATTTTTGTATATTTAAAAACAAACACATATATTTCTTTTTTTTTTTTTTTTTTAAGAGATGGAGGAGTCTTACTATGTTGCCCAAGCTGGTCTCAAACCCCTGGCCTAAGTGAGCCTCCCACCTCAGCCTCCCAAGTAGCTGCCACCATGTAATCTCAAATTTAAATTTTAAACAAACCCTAGATATTATTATTATCTTAGAGTAGGCTGCTTCTAAAATAGCTCCGAATGATCCTCTTGCTGGTCTTTACATCCTTGTGTAACCTCCTTGAGTGTGGGCTGGACATAATGACTTACTACTAACTCACAGGATGTGGCAACAGTGATGGGATGTCACATCTGTGATTGGATTACAAAAGACTATGCCTTCTGTTTTGCTATTACTCTCTCTGGTGAGCCCTCTTTCTTGCTCTTGCTTGGTTGCACTGATGCAGTAAGCTGCCATGTTGTGAGACACTCTACGAAGACGTCCATGAGGCAGGGCACCGAGGAAGGCTTTTGGCCAACAGCTCCTGGGGAACCAAGGCTTTAGGAAGTGAGTCCTGCCAACAATAACCAGGTGAGTGAGGTAGGAAGCAGATCTGTTCCAGGTGAGCTTGAGATGACTGTGGTCTTATAAGAGACCCAAAGCCAGAGGGTTGACCCACAGAAACTGAGATGATAAATGTTGTTTTAAGCTACTGAGTTTTGGGTAATTTGTTATGCAAGACAAGATAGCTAATACATATCTCATTTTATAGATGAAGAAAATGAAGCTTTAGGGTGATGAATCAATGTTCCCCAAATTACACAGTTGGTAAATGGCAGAGCCAAAGCTTTTGGAACATATGAAGTTCTAGGTTCTAGATTCTGAGTTTAAGTCTGCTTTCTCACGAGGTTCCAAGTCATTGGGACACTGCAGTTCTAGAAGAATTCTACTCTCTGAAATCCTTGGAGTGTAGCCATGTTTCCAGGAAACTCTTTGTGTGCATGTAAAACAGAGATGGACAAAAGTTTAAATGGTGCTAAGTGCTTTCAGTCGGTCCACTCCCTGCTGCAGAAGAATGGTTGATCCACCCATAGATCTGGTGATAGTAACCAGGAGCTCCAGTCAATAGCACAATGGCAGAACTGAGAGCTACAGTCCATCCATTTTTACAAGTACTCAAGCCATCTTACCCACAATATGTAAAGCAGGTGGAAGGGGGCATACTCTTTTCTTGAGGATGAAAATTAATGCATTTAGTAAGGAAAAGGCATAGTGTGGTATTTAAAAATTACACGAGCTCTGGAATCAGATAACAAATGGTTCTGCCTGAGAGACCAGAACACCTCCTTTCACTGATTTTTTTTTTCTTCCCATCCCTGAAACAGAGCCTTGAACTTTGAAACCACAGTGCCTTGTTCCAGTGTGGAAAGCAGCGCAGCACTTCCCTGTGGTGAAAGCACCCCAGCTTGAAAGGGTAAAAACACCTTCTCCCAGATAGTCTCCCTTTGTTTAGCCAGTGCTTTTTGCCAGTGGTCACCTTAAGGAAATCAAACGAAGGTATGCGCCTTGGTTGGCTGCATGAATCCGTCCTTCCTTGTCAGCTTTTCCCAGAGCAGCAGGCTTTGAGCTCTGGGAGGATTTCCAGGTGGCAGCAGAACAACGGTCCCATAGGCTGGAGCCTGGCACGCTTTCCCTTTTAACCAGTGGCAGAGTCTGCACTTTGCTGGTATAATTATGCAACCTGGTGTAAAGTCCACATGGGTGACAGTAGGAGGTAGGCGAGGCAGGACGGTAAGCTGGCTCAGCACTCTGATTGGGCTTCTTGACTGTTTTTCTAGCTTTTCTTACCCTTTTCTCTCCTGCCCCCTCATCTCCTCCTCTTCCCTCCTTTTCCCTCCCTTTCTGTCTAATCCCTTCATCTTTGTCAGCCTCCACCCTCAGGGATCCCTAACTCAGGAAACTACATCTTATCAAATATTTTGGCTTGCCTCCAACTGCTAGTGGCAGGCAACTCTGGCCCTTGTCTGCTATCTGAGTGATTTTCTTCTCCACTGATTGTTTATTTCTCTAATCTAGTTGGAATTGGAATCGTGCGTAGAATCCAAAGGAAAAAAATCCAAAAGCAAAAAATGGATCCTTTCTCTAGTGAGACTGCCCCTGTGGGCTAAAATAGAAATGGAAGGAGATTTGGATTCTTCTCCCTTGAAAAGTGACATTATGAAAGAGCAGGAGAAACAGCACATTAGTATACAGGAAAGCCCAAGGCACACTATATCACTCCTCAGATATTGGACATCTCTCTGAGTCCTCTGTTTTCTGCTTAATTAGGATTTATAAACGCTATTTTTGCCCCGAGGGTACCTGCCATTTTGGTCGTGCCCAAGTGGCTCTGAACAGATACCATCTGCAGGACCTCCACAGCCAGCCATGCAACATGAAGCTGCAGACTCCCAGACTCCAGTGTTCTTGCTTTCTGAGAGGGAGCCCTGAGAATGGTGGAGAAGCACAAAACACAGGAAAGAAAAGAGAAAAGCTGGATGGAGTAATTATATGATAGGGTTACCTTGTGCACGTGAAAGCAAAATGTAGGATACAAGCAATAACCCCTCCGGTACTGCAGTCTTTGATAACACAATAGCCATCTGTTATTTCAAGACATGTTCCTTAAAACTTTCCTTAAGGTTTTCCCACTTCTTACTGGGTTGTAACGTATTTATTTTATATGTCCTTTCTTAACTGATATTCACAAAGAACAGGAATGATAGATGTGTGTGTATGAGCAAAAGCGTTTATGCATGCTTTTATTCTTTTTTCTTTTTTTTAGCGTATGAAATAGCGGCTGACTTTTGTGACAATTTTCCACCTAGTTTTGTGATAGTAATTTTGCTGCTTTCCTAAACTTAGATGGCAAGTCCTCTTAGCAAGGCTGGCCTAATTCTATGTTCTCTACAGCACCTAGTCACTATGGCTGTGCAAGAGCCATTATTACCCGAAGTACCATAATAAGGGTCATGCCCTCCTATGACGTTATTGTTTCCTATCTGTCAGGACATTAATTGTCTTCTAACTTGCTCTAAAATTGGTAGCACGGCACACTGCCAAGACTAGAGAGAAGCAAGCTGCTGGTGATATATTAAAAGGCTGTGAAAAAGGACATACTGGTATTTGCTTTTTCTTGGGGCATCTTCACATTTGCATTACTTCATATGTTATGGGATGTTAGCTCAGGCTTGCCTTATGTCTTGGCGTCTTTCTTATCACGGTCAATGTCTGATCTTTCCTTCAACTGAATGATTCAGACATCTTTAAGTTATTTTGGCTTTTCCACTTTCCTTTCACAGGCTTTTTGTGAGTCATTGAATTGAATGGGAGGTTATTTCTAAATTGGAAGGTGAGGAAGAGAGGAGGGGGAGGAAAGTTCCGGAAAATAACTAGGAAAAGGCACTTTATTGTTATGTATAGTTACTGGAGGAATAATTTCTGCTTAGTTTGGTGATAGAAGTATGTACTTTATTTAAACTTGACTAAAAATATAGGCTAGAAAATAGACAATATTTTTCTGAATAATAAACCATACAGTTTTAGACTCCTTGTAGCTTGCTCTGCAAAGAACAAGGAGGTTAGTAAATAGAAGAAATATGAGACATAGAGTTAGCAGAAGGAAGAAAGGGACAAAGCAGAAAATGTCCAAAGTCCACATCCTTAAGGGGAATGCCTCCTTGACAGTGTCTTTTTTTTTTTTTTGAGACGGAGTCTCGCTCTGTCTCCCAGGCTGGAGTGCAGTGGCCGGATCTCGGCTCACTGCAAGCTCTGCCTCCCGGGTTTACCCCATTCTCCTGCCTCAGCCTCCCAGGTAGCTGGGACTACAGGCGCCCGCCACCTCGCCCGGCTAGTTTTTTGTATTTTTTAGTAGAGACGGGGTTTCACCGTGTTAGCCAGGATGGTCTTGATCTCCTGACCTCGTGATCCGCCCGTCTCGGCCTCCCAAAGTGCTGGGATTACAA